>NC_086332.1:44728178-45035870 GCF_032445375.1 Bacillus rossius redtenbacheri | reverse complement strand
CTGGGCCTTCATTGCATTAAATGTAACATGACTGGGCGGATTAGTGCGAAGACAAAGGGATGAGTTTGCGGACGGAGATGGTTAAGTGTCAGAAGGGAAATAAAAGAGAGGAAAAAAGTAGAAAAACGAAAAGAAAATAGTAACCGCTAGTATATATTTAAAATAGCGAGGGAAGCAGAAAAAGAATAGGAGGGAAAATACGAAGCGTTTCATTTTTCTTCATTGTTTACAGGAACCGATGACAAAAAATAATCTTAACCAGATGCAGGACAAAAAACGTATTCGTCGTTTTGGCTTTAAGACATGGCTAACCACCACACTTTGGATGCGCTGCCAAAAATGGCGTAACCGGAAGAAACATGCTTCAAGCCAGTGCAACCTAGCGATAATCCGTTAATCCATTCTTGAAAAGTTTTTTCGATGGACGTAATCCCCACAAGCTGTTTCCGAATTTGTGAATTCATTTTCCAACAAAGTCTTCGTAATACACTGTAAAAACTTTTACCTTGTAATTATATAATAACACTGATTACAAATTTAGCCAGTATCTTTCCTAAACGAACGACTACATTCGTAAATTAATTGTAACTAATTTAACATACGTTTAACATTAACCTACGCGTTTTATCTTTAGGTATTTACAAAGCAATATATAATTCATTGTTTCTTCAGCACAGCAACTCTTCTGGCTTCTACGTGGCGGTTTTCCCTGTTTACAACGAATCACAGAATTTGAATGTTGGTGTCCTGCGCCATTTCTATGAATCTCTAGTCATCGGAAAATTCGAGGAAATTTCGTTTACTTAAGTTACATTCTATGTTGAAAATTCTGTAAATTAACTGTAATTTATAACAGTGTACACAAGCATATTTACGGTTAAAATTTCTAAATCGGTAAGACAGTATTTATTTTATACGCTAGAATATTAATTTCTTGTTCACAAAAATACTTATATGTTTACAGAATTTTTGATAGAATAGTTTGTCTTTATCGGGTAAAAATTAGGTAATAATTGGGTTATGAAGACTTTCATTAATATTTTTAACTATATTTGTGATCCCTCCAGAAATGTATAATGCAATCGCTTGGATACAACACATTAAGTTAAAGAGAAAAAATGTCCTTAGGTTTTAAAAAGTGTTCTTTTTATAATCGCTACACGGTTACAACTCAAATGTAAATTCACTTAGACAGCAGAAAACATTTCCTCCTGTGAAGTTGATTCATATGCTATATTTAAAGGGAGATTAATTTGCGTCTAAGTTCCTAAATATGGAAAATCAATCACCCAATTTTTTTCTTTTGAAAAAATAATAATCCACTAGCATGCATAAGTTAAAAACATGTTCAAAGTAAGAAAATAATACGACCTAAAGGCTTGTACACCCATTAATCATAATTTTTGATTTTAATTTTCAAAGCAAAGTGCAAGAATAAAATCGAATTATGTATGTTATTGTCAACTGGATGAAGCATTCTGTCATCCTTTAAAACTGTCATAGTTAAGTGCAAATTAAAAAAAAAATCAGAGGGTACATAGATTCTTGCATTACTGCACGAAATTAAATTTTTCAGGGCATAGAGTGAAAATAACACACACAACGAACATGACATTGTCTTTAGACACACGGTATGGGACGCCTACAGTACCTATACAATCGTTTGATAACTATGGGATGTTAAGCAGTGATCTTACGATTATTCAGTAGGTTCATTCAGCAAAATGATAACTACAATAGTTATTAAGTGCACAATAATATTAAGGAAATTTTTTAACAATTTTAGGCTGCCAGTTAGGACATACTTTATATCAAAATATTCACTGGCCTATTTTTAGGACTACGTACGTACAACGTACGTTCGTACGTAAATATATACAAGGGGTGAATATTTCATGAAACAACGTGAACCGTCAGTTTGCCTACTTTCAGGAAGGGTAAAGTGAATTTTAATTATATAATTAATCTGTTATTTATTATTAATAATGCCTATTTGACATTCTTGGCAGAGTGAAATTAAAAGTTTAGAGTAAATAATGTGGTAGGTCTTTTGTTGGTGAAAAGAATGAATAAACTTTTTCGCGTTTATCTTGATGAAGGGAATAAACTAAAATTTGTATAAATAACTCCAATACCTTTAGGAAATAACAACAAATTCGGTACAATATTTATTATTATTATTATTTGTTATTTAGTTACCTTCATACAGATCGGGAAATAGTTGGTTTTCAACCAATACGTGTATTTCATAAACTTATGTTTAATATTGCCAAACTCAATAAACTATATATTAAAAATAACAAAAAAATAAATAACCATTAATTACATAAATAACAAAAGTTAATCTTTATTCCATCTACAGTGCATTTATAATATAATTCGTTGCTACCTGGCACGGAACTCATGTAATACATTTTTTTTTCAACGGATGGGAAGAGAACAAATATAACATTTGTTAAATTATAAAATAAAGAAACTGGTGTGTAGATAACTGTAGAAATTTCCAAAGCAAGGATCGCGGGATTCTGCGCCCAGCAACACGGAGGTTCAGCCGCTGCCAACAACTCACTCTCATTCCTGGTTTTTGGCGGGGCGAGGGACGAGGTCGAGAAACATAAAAAAAAAAAAGAGGAGGGAGGTGGTTGTTATCGGCGGAGACCAGGCCGAAGCCAATACCTCCTGACTGGAGCCCCTGGGTCGGGAGCACTCTGCCAATGGCCTCGCCGAGTGGGTGGTCCCAATTCCTGGACGCCATCCAGTAGGAGCGCCCCGCCCGACAATGGGGACATCAATTCCTGCAGGACACACCCCTCAAGCCTTCCCTCCCCCTCCACAATCCTTCCTCCTCCCCACCACCCTCAACCGGGGCCACCTTTAAACCAAGCGCTGCCCGCTCCCCAAGGAACTAGCGTGGAGGGTTGAAGTTGGTCGGAGAGAGGGGGGAAATATGACGTGCCCTCCCTCCTCCTTTCTACAAACATTCCATTCTCCAGCTCAATTTCTTTAAGTGCGAGCAGACAGAAATTCTCCTTAAAAAAAAAAAAAACTCCTCGATCGTCCAAACGGACTGTTTATTTTTTTTTTCTGCTTTCCTGCAATTTGCAAAAAATAAAAAATTCTATTTTAGTTGTTTTAATCTCAGTAGCAGCTTCGTTCAATGGTTCAGGAACGAGCGCATGCAGCTATGTTATGCACGGAACCTCATGTCTCGTGTACCTGACCGACGGATACATGAATTTTTGGTGACATTTTGAAAAACACGCATTGGAATATATATTAACCTGTACAATTTTTATGTAAATTAACTTTGTTGTAATCATGGAATAGCTTCTATGCATTTGACATTTTTTTAAACAAAAAAAAATGTTTAATTTATCACACAATCGTATAGGTTAATATCTTCCCCATCACATGTTTCAAAGGTTGCCAAAAAATTGATTGGAGTGCGAGTACGAATGCATGGTTTATTACCAAACATCTAACATTTCTTCTAAAAAAAAAAAAAAATATCAACGAACAATCAATTATTTCCGTCAGACAATCATTCCCAAGCTTGGCTTAAACAAATTTTTCTCCACCCTCAGTTTAGAAATGGTGATTCATCGAACACGCTGTTAAGAACTGCGTCTCCCAAAATAGATACTTAAGGTGGGGCCGACTTAAGACCAGGCCGCGGAAAGGCGCGCAGAACTCCGGCTGTTAACGCACCATTCGCAAACCGCTCGAGTGTCCTTGAAAACTTGTCCATAATCCCTTGAAAAACTTGCGCATACAAGTTTCGTTTTAAGGTTTCGTGTTTAGTGAGAATTCTTTTATGCATTGAAGACGGGTAAGACGAGCGTTTCAAGTAGTTTTTAAGGTATGAAAAATTTTTAAAACCATACCTTATCATCCCTGCACTTACAGAACTCGTGCGTCTAGCTAGGCGTTCACCTTAATATTGACAGGAGTTTAACTAATGGAGTGAAAATTCAACTTGTGTGAAATATAAACGTTTGACTAAAAATTACTATGATTAAGATCACAATGGTATTTGTGTTTAACAATTTTTGTCAAGTAACATGGCTAATTTATATAGTTGAAGATAAGTAAACTTTATTCTTCATTATAACAGGCAGATATTCTCCTATTTACCTATAAGAAATATATAAAAATATAACATTTCTGCAAATCTTTGTCCATGATAAACAGTGGCGGACAAAGGGAGGAGGGAGGGGAGATGGATAATACCCCCCCCCCCCCCAACACCCTCTTCGAATTTATGAAAATATTAGTGAAGGCAGTACGTTATTTTGGATGATGCAAGGTGAGCTGTTACAACGCCTGCAATTTCAACTGTGAGAAAATGCGTCGCCGGCGTCTCCTACTGTAGGCCCATACACCAATGAGTTAGTGTCAACCGTAATGTGAGTTTTTTGAATACAAGTGCTCAATTTTTTTTTTCTAAAATAATTCACTACACCCCCCCCCCCCTCTGAAAACAATTCGTGTAACCACCCCTGCCTAAGGATCTATTACATTTCGAAATTTATTACTCCCCATTTAACTGGAATGTATCTCATTCCGAAGAGGTGTAGAGGTGAAGATAATAATTTCACTTGAGATTTTATTTTTCAAAAACGGAAAAATTTTATAGTCTAAGAACATTTTTTCACAAACTAAATGGTACACAAGTGTTTTGTGTGTATTGAATTGAATTAATTTGTCAATGTCACATGGCTAAGTTATTCTACAATATATGAAAATATCAAAATTTTTGATTTGGTTCTAATAATTGGCACACCTTTGTACCACCCTGAAGCCTCCAGTCATCCCTTCTTCCAAACCGCCCCAACACTGATCCAAACCTTAAGATACTGAAATCCACTCGAAAAGCATGAATGCTATTATTGTTCCTTTTAAAGTAAACATTTTTCAAAATAAAATTTAATGGTTTTTGGATCAGATAATAATAACACTTACATTTTTATTACTCATTTCCAAGCACATTTTTTAAATGCTATATAATTTAGTCAAATAAAACGGGATGACTTTTTTATGTTAAGCGAGTGCAATGCTAGCGAAATTTATACGACGCCGGAACATGAAAGCGTTTGTTATGTACTAAAAATTATTATTTGTTTAGTTGTATAGGCATGTTATTATAAATTTGTATTAAAAATTACCTTTGTTTAATGTATTTATTCGTATTTACGGCGATAGTTTAAAAGTAATTATGTTTACTGAGCTTGTGAAAAAATATATAGCTATATATGGATGGTAAAATTTTACTTATCTATATATGTATATACATAAATCAATTGACGCATGTATGAAAGATCATCACTTGAGAACTGCTTGACCGATATGGTTGTTATTTGTGTTCGTGAATGTAAAGACAAGGTTTGTATGAAAGAAATTTTTTGGAAAATCCACCGGAAAATTCTGAAAAATTCGTTCAGTTTGAGAGTTCTGCTGTCACAGGTTTTCATAACAACAGTAATTCAGCAAAATATTTCAGTTTTAATTCAGTGATTATCATAACTTTGGTACATTCAAAACCATCACATGGTTTCATAAAAATAAAATAAACTTAAAATTCATCAAATTCCACATTGCATATTTCAGTATTTTATCAGTGGTTAAGATATCTTTGGTGCATTCAAAATAGTAAAATGTTTTCATAGAATAACATAACCGTTTAAATTATCAAATTGAACATAAAATTGATTTCAGTTCGTAGTTAATTGATATAAATACTATCAGTGAGGCATCGAAAAGTCGTCTGGCGTACGCGCAACGCAAGCCAACTACATTATCGTAGAGTAAATGAGACTGGCGGAGAGCGTAGACACCGTTTGGAAGAAAATCGAATATGAATTTCTCAAGCGCGATCCATTATGACTCCATAACAAAGGATAAAGTTGAGATCGACTCGCTCAATTGGAGCTTACACACAAAATAATTTGGAACGGCGACACAACAGACTGCCGTGCGTGACATTACGACATAAACGTTTGGCGTTCAGATATGATCCAACAGTCAATTACGTCGCGGATGTATCGGTCGACTTCAGAACAATGACCCCTATTTGTCAACATTGCTTGTTATGTTGTGCGAGCGGAAAGATCAAATTACCACAACACCACCACCAGAGCCACTGGCATAATTGCTTTCTGTCCAAGAACCTCTATCGTTGCATTTCTTGCAGAACATACAAAAGTACAACAATTCCTTTCAAATGGCATTGTTTGTGACGAATTCGATCGTATAACGAGGTTTCAACCCAATTTTTAAGGTATATTATTTTTCGACTGCATCACACATCACATAAACAAACACATCACACTACGTTTCATCGAGGCTCTTAAATAAAGTATTTGTTTTCTAGTTTACAGTTTCAAGAACAAATTCACAATCGTGCAGGAGCATTGTTGTCGTCAGTGAATGGTGATTACAAATCTCTTCAGATATTTGAACATGGAGAATATTTTCGCGATATCCATTTTGCTATAATTCTCCGCTAGATGTCGCTGCAGCGCATTAACATCTAAACCGCTAGACCGATCGCCATAGATAAGCAAATAAATCATAGGTCATATACATACAAACCGTAGTAGTATGTCACATCTATATGTCCACCACACTGTCATATTGCGCTATCCATTGTACTTTAACTCGCTGACAATATATCACCCTGTGTTCAGCCCGGGCAACGCCGAGTACTGAGCTAGTTCATTTATAGTTTCTCGTGTTTTGTTCAAATTGATGTTATTTTAAGGACATGTCAACCTGACAATCCCTTGTTCTGCTATTTGGGTCAAACCCCATGCCTCGCTTCCAAGAGCCCATGGATCACCACACAGCACACACCTGCGTCGCTTCGTGTCCTCTGACCTCTGACCTCTGACGGGGCGCGAACCACCGCTTTCATCCGTCCTTCCGGCTGACTGCGTCAACCACGCATGATCCTTGGGAGTGGGGGGGGGGGGCCCCCCGTTGAATTGAAACACTGCTCGCCATGAAGGAATTCTTAACTTTGAAAGGCGGATGATTAACGTAAAGACAAACGCCATATCTACTCATGTTTTAAGGAAAACCTCGTGAATATCATAAATATTTCCTATTATAATATTCATACATAACTAGTCTGCCTAGTGAGAAGACTTGTCTTGGGTAATCATATTGCGAAACACCTCACAGATTTACGTACTTGCCAAACTGAGCCTCCCACCCCCCACCACACGTAGCCTGTTGACATGAGAGTGGCGCACTTCGATGTATCTCTGTAGAAGAAGGCGTTGCGGCAGACGGTTTGTGAATAAGTCCCATTGTCATCGTACTCTTGTTTCAACACAGAGCCTTATGAACCACGCACCACGCTCCACGATGAGCGTTCATCATACGCAATCCTACCTCTTTGTGTCCGACGAAATAAAAAGCTGAACACTCAACTACCGAAAACTTTTACTGAGTGGAAACGGTTCGTTCGAGCGACGGAAAAAAAAAACTTATACCTTAACTAATGGATGAGATAGATGGCTTCTAGTCTCATCTTCGCAAAGTATTTTTTTTTTTAATATTCTAGATTCGTAAACTTGTAACTGCAAAGTTATTATAACGTGCATTTTAGCATTTTGAGGCATTTGAGTGCTACATGAAATTTCCCGCACGGGGATTGGAACGAGGTAAATCCCGGAAAATAAATGCAGTATTCATCGTTTTTAAGTACAAGTATTTGAGCCAAGATACTGACGACCCGGTATCCCCCACGTGGCGTATTAAAGTCGGCTTTCGTCTGTTCTGGATTCTTTCGTTTCCTCGACGCAAAAACTCCTCCTTTCTCCTTCCCTTTCCACCCCTCCCCTTCTATTTTCCCCCTCTTATGACCCCTCTAATTCTTTCGTCAATAAATCGATACAAAAGAGCAGCGCCAACAGAAAAAAAAAATACTGGCAGTCCGTAAATAGTCCCGAAGAGACGGTATTTTTATACCGGGCGAGCGTTTCGTGTTTCCGAAACCGTGCGCCGACAACGTGGGCGGCTATTAAGTTACCCCCATTCGCAGAAAACCACGCGACTTCCCCCTTCCCCTTTCCACCGAACGTTATTAAGGGCATTAAGGGCGGCGCGGACACAAACCAACACGGCTCTGTCGCAAGACGTACGATCCTCCGGGGTTTTATTGCATCCGTCAAAAATACTTCGTCCCGCTGCTTGGTACGAAAAGTTTCACGACCACCTGAATGCGTAAAACAACAACGTAGATTATTTCCAAACAAAGTATTTGAGCACATCATCAAATAATGAAAAGGTGGGGGGGGGGGGGGGGATGATTCCCAGAAAATAAACGAGTCCAAGTCTCTCTCAGCTCTCAGATTCTAAAGGACCAAACAAAAAAAAATCGCACAAGAAAATGTTACGTCGTCGTACATACGATTATTGACTTACACATTCATCCCACAGTGTAATTTTTTTATTCACTTACGGCAAAACAAAAATGCTTTTCGTTTCCAGAACATTACTTTTAAGATGCAAAAGATTTTATTGACTCATCTTCGTGGCAGTAAAGTTCATGTTTATACCTCGCTACCTAAAAATAAAACACGCAATTTTTTTTTCTTTTTTAACTATACGATGACGTCCAATAGTTATGGATTTTATCATTAATAAAAATTTAAGTGATTTTTCCTGTACATTTTTGCATTTATCGTTGGGTCACAAATTTCCCCACCAGAATTTCTCTACACTTAATTTTTTCAATCGTAAAAGGTCACGCAATTATGAGCAATTGCGTCTCGATTTACCACTATTTATTTGGTAAATGTGTGTTAAGAAAATTCGAGATGTATCACAAATTGCAATAGCGCTACCGTGAAATATATGAGGGGGAATCCCTTAAACAATATCAATGAGAGAAAACGTGACAGCCTACAAGGAGTCTGATAACAGAGTTCTAAGGTAAATAGGTGCTTGCGATGAACTTTGGGCGGAATGACTAACGCCCCAATGCTGATTATGGAGAAGGGGCGGGGGTTGGCACCACCTCCGGGGCTAGGGGATGAACACGCAAGAAGCTGTAAAGGATGCTGTTGTCACGACAGCTAGAGGGTTGGAATGGGGGGTGTAACCCCCTCCCGCTTCGCCCCTCGAGGCTCGGCGGGGACAACAAACTTGGACGCGCAGTCCGGTAATTAGGAGTATCGTGAGTTAGCGCCGCCCCTCCCCCTGGACACAAACAGCTCGCCCTCTCACTTGGCCCCCGCCGACGTAAACAGAGCAGGCCAGACCTCCGCCGCGCGCTATCTCGCCGCACGGAGGGGCAAAAACGAGAAGATGACCAGCATCCATTAAGCGCTCTGCTGTAGGAGGCAGTGCGGAGCCAAACAGCCCTGCCAACGTTACTTGTTCAGCTACAACAAAAAAGTATACATGAAAAAAAAAAAGCGTTCTCAGTTGGGATTTGCCGCATGAAACCGGTCAATAACACCATGTTTCTACAGGCCTTGCAAGCCAAAATTCCCATTTTGCCTCTCTCTCTCTCTCTCTCTCTCTCTCTCTCTCTTTCTCTCTCTCTCTCTACACACACATTAAAATTCTCAAGCCCAGTCAAACAGTTTCATATCCAGAATTAGAGCTAGTTAATACCTGCACTGTAAAAAATTTTCGCCTTAAATTTACAAAGAACGCTGGTTGATAATTTTATCCACGAATGTATTCGTAAATTTATCGTTATCTTCGAAAATTTATGGCTACTAAGTCCACTTCCTTCAAAAAATGAATCCATAAGAATAATCTTGGTGTTCAATCAAAACATTCAAAAACTGTTCTAAAATAATATCATCCAAGGGTGTGCTTACTATGTTTATAACGGAAAACAGAACTCAGAAGTTGAAATATGGCGTTGGTTCTACAAAGACGACGTTATCAGATTTTACGAAGAACTCTTAGTTTATTTCAAGCGAATTGTTCGATGAAAATTCCATTAATATACTGTAATTCCCAAAAGTGTGACAGAGTTGGCTGATTAAAACCACGGTTTGAACCGTAGTATAAATTAAATGGATTCTAAAAAAATCAAATGGGGTTTTTAATGTATTTTTAAGTAGACTTTATTTTATAATTTTAATGAAAGCTTTAATTCCATTCTAATAACAACATCATTTCTTCATTAATGTTTCTTGTGATTTACGGGAAAACATAATTATACACGAATAAAAATATAAAATTTAAAGGATCTGATTATACCTAGATAAATACTCCTCTATAATTAAATTAATTAGAAAAAAGTAGTCAAAATGTAAAAAACAGGAAAATAATAAATTTATTATTTAAATAATTCCTATTTTGTGGAAAATCTGTACAGTAAATACCCTTTCTGTGGGAAACACACATTCTATGGATAATCCTCCTCCTGTAGGGAAAAAACCTTTCTGTGGTTAAGTCCCAGTCAAATGTGCAGATTTGCTGGACTTCACTTCTTGATGTTATAACTTTTCTGGTTCAACAAGAGTGGCAGAAAGCGGGATTTTTTGTGGCTTTAATTTGAACATTCAGAGAACTGAAATAACTATTGTATAAAGGAACCTGTATTAAACAAAAATAACACTAAACGAAAAAAAGTTAGGTATAAAAAAAATTTCTGACCCTGCGAGTGTGTTATTATTAAACTTTATAAAAGCGTAATCTTATAAAGTCTGAGTCATGTTCATAAGTTGTCTCAAATTTTGTCATTTTTCAAAATTACTACCAGTGGTACCCATTTCCCCGGTCACTAGCAAAGTAACACGTGATGATGGTTCACGAACATTGACCCCCTCCCCCCATGGAGCTGTTTAAAAACAATGTTGAGAGAAGAAAGGGGGCAGAAGTGTTTCTTTGAAATGTCAGATGATTACGTATGAAGCTGTGTAGAGCCATAAATAATATGTACACCGTTAGTTGTACTTTATAGAATTATAAAACTTGAGACAAATCGCATTACCCTGCCCAGCCCAAAAAATAATACTCTAAAATTTAAGTTAAACTTTCAAATAAAATTGCAAAATATATGGCCTAAATTAAATCTTAAAAAAATTAAAACACTCTTTTAGTATAAAGTAGAAAACAAATATTATTTCAAGTGCTCAACGGTGTATTTAAATTAAAACACTGAAGGATTTGAAGATTGGGTAGCTCAATAAAACGCTGCAACTACTTTAAAACATTAAACATATCATTAGTACGATATTATTGAATACTAGCTGACCCGGCGAACTTCGTACCGCCTTAGCGTAGCAATGATGCACTACTTTATTTTGTATAGCTGACCTATCTTAGGTATGAGTACCTATTCAATTTGAATCACTATAACTGAAAAGGACCTTACTAATTTAATTAAATAAAAAACAAAATATATATTGTTAAAATAGTGTTTATTCCATAGGATTCAATCATTCCACTAATGTTTTTACAAATTGCTATTGAACAACTTGGCATTTTTAAGTAAACAATGAGCTCAATACAACGCGCGCTCTATAAATCAACTAATAGTCTCTGTACCCCTCACTGCTTCTCTCTACTCTAATGCTTTTTGATAAACTATATTTTAAGTTTTATGTTCTGGCGCGTAAATAAATAATGTTGATGGTTTTCCGACACGGGAACAGGCTACATATAATTGGCCATGTGAAAAAGATGGATTTTCTAGGTTTATGCCACATACACTTAGCGACTGCCCTTGCGATTTATTTATTGACATTGCAAATGCAAGCCGCACTGGAAACTGTAAACGCTTAAAGCTGAATGTCATAAGGTTACTTTAAAAATATTTATATTGTACAAAGTGTTGGGTTAGTTTGGAAATAATTTTATATATGGTGGTTCAGTATTCTTAAATTTTCTTATTTTCCGTTTAATTTTTTCTTTCATAAGAACCTTCTCGTGACAATAACAAACACAACAAAAAAAGAATTAGTGAAATCGGTTCAGTCATTTACGCGTGATGGCGTGACCAAGGGAAATAGGAATTCATTATTCTTAAATTTTATAATTTTCCGCACAATTTTCTTAATTTTTTCTTTCATAAGAACCTTCTCCTGACCATAACAAACACAACAAAAAAAAAAATTAGTGAAATCGGTCCAGCCGTTCACGCGTGATGCCGTGACCAAGGAAAACGGGTTTCATTTTTATATATATAGATAAATTATGGATCACCTTCCTGATACTATTGTTATTTCCATTTAATCATGACAAACTTAAATATCACTGTCTATATATTCGTCTATAAATTTATAAATTAAGAATTGTTTTCCAAACATTACTTTTCCTGCTACGTATACGTATATGTTTTTTAAATTTAAAAGCCTACTATCTGAAGCATGCTTGTAGTCAAGATTTTTTCATTGACTTAAAAATAAACTGATCAAGAGAGGTGAGTTTAGACGATTTAAATACACACCATCATTATAGCAAGACAAAATACGACCTAATGAATATTGTATACAAGTTAAAAAATACTTAAATGTAGCGTACTTATTTAATGACTCGAAATATTAAACAGAATATCATACAGAATTCTAATGAATGAAATTCTTACGCGGAAATCGTAGTTACAGGATATAAATTATTTTAAAAAAAAATGAAGGATAATTTATTTTCAAGTTATACTGCTTTAGACGCGTTATGAAAAAATTATGAAAGTGAATTTTTGTGATGCGTACGTACCATGCAACGAAATTTTCTTTGGATAAAAAAAGGCTACACGCAAAAAATGTCTTCATTCAATTAAAAATTGAATGTGCTTTTAAACATTATACTTTACTGATTAAAATTGAATATTGGTCCATATAATAAAAATATTATTTATTTTGAATATTAATGATGGACATTGTGTTCATAAAATTTTCAAATGTTATTATATAATTGAGGTTATGTTTCCGTATGTATAATTTATTTGCATTATACATTTTAAATATGCCATAATTATTTAATAAATAATTCAAATTTTAAATGACAATAATTATTCACCATACATAATGATTTTCATTATTAATTAAGCACTACCTTGATTATTTTAGTAAATTAAATAATTAGTTTTATAGACTTGTTTATAATAATATTGATTACTAAGTATTTATTTAAAATTTTAATTGGTTAAAATTTATAATATAAATGAAGTCTTTTTATTATTTTATTTATATTAATAATTTGCAAGCAAAATTTAATTTAATTTTTTTACTAAGCTGAGTAAGTATAATTTAAAATGCACGTTCATAAATACACACACCTTTTAATTAAAATTAGTATTTTAAATATTTATAAAAGAGTTATCTTCCATAAATATGCAATTCTTTTTTGTAATTTTTTTAATAGGAGTATGTCAGAGCAGAAAAAGACAATAACTGGCTAAAATATGTCCAATGTGTATTAAATTACTCATTTTGGTAGTGTGAATTGTCAAATTGGATTATTAACCTACTTAAAAAAATTGATATTAATGTTGTGCGACAATTTAATAAGAAGTTTTTCCTCAACAACATTAATATTTTACTTTGTGTCGTGTCGTGTTACTTGTCTCGAATAAATCAGTACTCAGATTACCAGTGGTATTCAATTCCCAAAAATAATGTTCGAAGCATCACATTATGTTTGTTTGCAAACAATGGCAACCGCATTAAGTTATTTAAAACAGCGGCAGACGGATATTTATAGTACCATCAGTATCACTTCTGATATCTGTTAAAAGTGAGACTACGTACATGACACATTATATATATGTATATAATTTAAATGAATGTTTACCAAGCTAGGAAGCCGAGAGCGTGAAAGCCTGTTGCTTTCTTTCCAAATCGTCCTTTCCCTCTTGTATCAGCGTGCATAGCTTTCTGTGGGTTTTCGTATTGATCTTGCCGGGTCCTAGGCCTGCATATCTCTCTCTCTCTTTCTCTCTCTCCCAAGGCGCCCTCTTCCACGGCCTGTATTAGATAAACACCATCTCACCCTTCTCTCCTTCACCCCCTCACCCCGTGCCGTGCCAACCCTTGAAAGTTGCACCCCTAGCTTTCTCCTTCACTTCCCCGCCTCCACCCGAGGCCCTGGCTCAGGGCCGACCCCCCTCTCCCCCCCTTAATTCCACCAAAACCCTTCAGAAATGTTTTATTTTGTACCCCAGTTTCTACAACCGACGTCACCCGTGCTCATGTGCAACTACGGAGAGCCTTTCGGTTTTTTTAACATATTTCTCTCTCTCTCTCTCTCTCTCTCTCTCTCTACCTTCCTCATTTCTCGCTCGCTTGGCTCATGCATAGCTTCCCTCGTAATCTGATAAAGCTAATTTAATACTAGTAACGTGAGCGCAGGTTTTTTTTGTATGTACAACCACCTCTCCCCTCCCCAACCAACCCTTGTTTCCGTCATCTCTCTCAGAGTTTTCGGACGTGAATTGCGTGGAGCGGGAAAGAGGATGCTGTTTGCTAATCAAGAAGGGAGGAAAAAACCCGAGGTTTGAATTAAGGAAGAGAAAGGGATTAAAATATGTAAAAAAAATTTATTGCGGCGATGCAAAGGGTACAAATAGAGAAGTGTGGTTAACGTTTTCAGGATTGTTCGTTTTTTTTTTTTTTGTTCTCAGAATTTCCGTCAACATAACGCAATGTTGGACGACGATTGGGCACGCATGAAATTCCTAAGGAACCAATCGTCCTCACTGGCTAGTAGGAAAAATACAAATTTCACCAACTTAGAAATTACACATATTTGTAATAGTTAGAGAATGTAGTAAAGTAACAATGAATATGGATAAAATTACAAAGTTTTTATTTCTGACGAAGAATCGGGGTGGCGGATATTTATAAGTCTTTTGAAAAGGATATATTTGAGCTCAGATATTTTTTTTGTCCTTAATCCAAATTAAAATACCATAAATACGAGAAAATTTTTGGTGTTCGAGTATTACGCATTTGGGTGTTTGGAAACCTTCTGTTAAGCAATATTCAGTAATATGCAATAGAGTTAATATAGCTACATAATTTTTTTAGTGTTACCAATTACATGTAAACTAAAACGCAGCGCTAAAGCGAAACAAAAATATATTGTATGGACTTAAGTAAAAGTAAAAAAAAACTTTGGGTTGCATAATAGAATAATAAACATTAAGTTAAAAATAAGCCCACTAGACGTGTATTGTCTTATGTGTGTGTTTAATGTGAGGTTTTTTTTTATTTTTTCCCTGTGCTCTTCGGAATGTCATGGTTTATGTTCGCGAGATCACCCCCCCCCCCCCTCCTTCTCAAAAAAAACAAAAAAAAAAAACACTTGTTTTCGGGAGTTTTGGACAGGTTTCGCACGTCAAAAGTTGCTTCATTTTTATTTATTTTTTATTTTTTTTCCTCCTTGCCTTACGAGGCAGGTTCGCAGGCGCCGCGCCGCGCTTATTGGGAGCTTAATGACGCAGAAGGGAGTAACCACAACAAGCAGGCAGAAGGGTATACGTCTCGTCAGCTCATGGCTTATGGTACATGAGGGGGGAGGGAGGAAGCTGTTGTATCCGAGAGAGGCAAAAGGAGGGTAGGGGAAGGGGGAAAATACCAGCTCGTTCCAAGTCGGTTTTTTTTCTCCCTTCCTTCCCTATCCGCTCCGTGAAGACGAAAGGCAGTTAAATCCCGAAAGAAAAAAAAAAAAGAATGTATAGCCAAGGGAAATGGCCGGAGGGGAAAGTAAGGTGGAAGGTGGGAGGGATGAAGAGAACACACGACGTCAAAACATTGGAAGCCAAAACATTCGTGAGGCCAATCCAGCTTACACTCCATTTGGAAAGAAAAATTTCTACCCCCTCCCCTATCATCATTCTTCCACCTCTTACAGCATATCTCGATGAATTGCTTACCCGCATAACCCTCTTGGTTTAGAGGTAGCAATGTAATTAAGGTTTCTAAGTTACAAAAGAGAATTTTTGGACCCAAAGAGAACCTAAGCAGATATATGTACTCTTACTACTGTTTTTTTTTGTGAACACGATAAATATCACAAATTTTTACATATCACGTCCAATCTGATAAATAAAATCTAGTAGTGTAAAATCTTGGTTGAGTTCGTTAATGGGCAATATCCGACCAAATGGGTAAAATGGGGAAGGTTTTTTGAAAAACAGAAAAATCGCTCTAACTCCCACATCCGTTTGAACGCATGATATCTCGTATGAGTAATACCAAAATCTTATGTCTGAATAAGTTTTTATACGACCAACCATAACTGCAAGGGGTGGAAAAAACAAGTGTTGGTAGTAAAAGTAATTTATTACAAACTCCCTTAGTAAGGACATAATCGAATCCGTGCAAATGATTGATAAATTTCATAATTTTTATCTAAAACTCTTGATTGAAACAATTTTTGATAATATGAGCGAGTGCTGCATCGGTGCTCGGAAGACGTCGGTGAACAACCGGTGGTTATCGGTAATAGTTTTACTACGGTCAACCTGCTTAATGGTACATCAAAGTCTACTCTGCTGGAAAAACTTTTCCCGTTTCAGTCTCCGGTAAAGTGAGCGATATAAGTTGTACATACATAATAACCGAGTATAGTGCCATGTTATTCTTATGGGACTACGATTTTGTGGTGGACTTCTGTGTGGCAGCTTTGACAGTAATGAGGATTCGTCTATGTTCGGCCGTGCCTGCCGCTCGTTGCCTGTGATCGGGAGTTCGTCGACCATCTTCGGTAATATTCGTCTTTATTATATTTTTATTTTTTATCTACAATCCTACACAGTAGTTTGCTAGTTGACTGCGAGGCGCACTACCGTCGTGGATAGTCATATTTTATAGGTTTTTTTTACGGTATTGTCTACGTCTACTTTAAAAATCGTTTTATGTTAGTCCTTATGAAGGTTCCTTAAAACATTTAAATAAGTTAAAATTACATCGAACGTGGGCGGATTCAAACCCACGACCTTCAGCTTATCTACTCAGTTCTTTAACCAGTCGGCAACTATTTTTTATTTTTATTTTTAAAGATCGGTGGCACACTGTCAAGTTTTGACAGTCACCAGACCAGTGTGTCAATTATCCCCCCTTCTCTTAATGTTGTATTTTTATGTCACCCCGAGTCATTGTGAAATTGTATTTGTGGCTGTTGGTGTATTAAGACAACACAATTTACACCCATGTCTTACCCGGTATTAGAACCCAGAGCCCCCGAACCGTAGCCCGGTGTATTGTCTACTGCACTACGGAGGTCGACCACCAAGCCAACTTCGGAATGGATTGTGTTTACGTGTGAATACTAGTGTAATTTCGAACCGTAACAACTTGGACCCTTGGATGGAAAAAAACATACGCTTTCGACCGCACGGCCATCGATACATTTGCCAAGACCGAGACTTAAATAAGGTATATAAAAAAATAACACACATATTCGACCTAGTATTTTTTTTAACGTGAAGAAATAATATAATCATCTGCTAGAGGACGCTGCCACCATATTGATTTAATTTTTTCCGCTAAAGTGCTGTAAAATTCGCCATTCGCCATTTACCATCTTGTTGGCCGCCTGGGTTGCCATCTTAAAATTAATGTAATAATTTTGCTAGTTATTCGGCAAAAATGGCACAAAACGTCAAAAAATCACTCATGTAAATAATGATGAACTTGATTAATTTCAGTGCTTGGTTCAATCCTTGGTCAATGCAAAAAAAAAAGGTAAATTACAGATATATTATTTTAAAATTTTTTAAGGTAATGTGACATGTTCGAGAAATAAAACAAAAATTACCAATAAAAATTTATTATGTAAATTCTACAAGTAAAAACGTTTCTATAGTTCTACAGACTTCTTAGAAGATGAAGCGAATCCTTTGCATGCCTTTAAATTTGTTTAGAGGGCAGTCGATTTACCATGCTTGACCAGTTTATGGATAGACGGTGGTTAGACACATCCAGTTGTTGGCCAGGCACATCCAGTCAGTGGAAATGTACGCCCAGCCGGTGGCCAGGCATGTCTATTCAATGGCCAAAAACGCATTTCCAGTAGGTGGCAAGGCGCATCCAGTTTTTGGTCAGGCTAACACGACTCGTTGGTGGTCAGACACATCCAATTGTTGGCTGGGCACATCCAGTTTTTGGCCAGGCACATCCAGTCGACAGCCAGGTACGACAGATAAGTGGGAAAGACACACATTTAACAGGTTGGCCAAACACAACTAGTAGATTTGTCAGACATGTCCATTTGGTGGCCAGGCACATACAGGCAGTAGTCAAGAGGTCTAATTTTTCGATACTTGATAAACATTTTAAACAGGTTATGTAAGATGTGAAACGTATAAATCAGGTAACTCCGAACCACGAGGCCAATCATGTCCTGATTACAGACTTGTCGATGCAAATTCGTCCAAAATTGCACACATTTTGACAAAAATTTAACTTGTTAGGATACGATATCAACACAGGGATACGAACTCATCAGAGGGATACGATCGATAGGATATGATCCCATCGGTAGCATACAATCCGATAGGATATGATCCCATCGGTAGCATACAATCCGATAGGATATGATCCCATCGGTAGCATACAATCCTGCCAACGGGATATTTTTTCATCATATGGATACACTCTCATCAGATGGATACGATATCAACACAGGGAAGCAAACTCATCAAATGGATACGATTGATAGGATATGATCCCATCGGTAGCATACAATCCGATAGGATATGATCCCATCAGTAGCATACAATCCTGCCAACGGGATATTTTTTCATCATATGGATACACTCTCATCAGATGGATACGATATCAACACAGGGATGCGAACTCATCAAATGGATACGATCGATAGGATATGATCCCATCGGTAGCATACAATCCGATAGGATATGATCCCATCGGTAGCATACAATCCTGCCAACGGGATATTTTTTCATCATATGGATACACTCTCATCAGATGGATACGATATCAACACAGGGATGCGAACTCATCAAATGGATACGATTGATAGGATATGATCCCATCGGTAGCATACTATCCCGCTACCGGGACATGTTCTCATCAGATGGATACACACTTATCAGATGGATACGATATCAACACAGCTATACGAATTCATCAGAGGGATACGCTCTCATCACAGGAATACGTTCTCATCAGTAGGATATGACCCCGTCAGAAGGATACGATCGGTCACAGGATACGACTACTCCATCGACATTTGGCTACCAGACTAAAAGGCTATAAGGCTCTAACTGGGTACAATGGCTTCATTTATCAGAGAGAGTTTATTTATCTGACGCAAAAAAAAAAACCTTCTTGCAAGTAGTTCCGAATTTTGCCACAGTTGTCGCCATATGCTGTGTTGTACAGACAGCTGCTCTTTCATATAGTATACGGGATGCTTACTCGCGATCGCAGTAAAAGAAGGGCTTCAATAGTCATCAAGGATAATGAAGTTTCACTTGCATGATAGCGTTTCTCAGCTGTCTCAGGGCATTAATATATATTTATGTCTGAAGTTCGCCTGATTAAAATTATTTTGTAAGTGCTGAATTGGTAACAAGAATTCACTAAGTAAGCGAAACTCTGAATAATATTGCTTTTCTCATTACGATAAAGAAAAAAAGAAATAAATGCAGGGATGGCTTTCACAGGAATAACCAGAAATACCCGTACAATATATGCGGAAGTTTCACCAGGAATCACCAGAAGCACTTGGAGAAACCAACAAAATACAATAATATTCAAGAGCACACGAATAAAACCATCAAAATATTGACAGGAATAATCAGGAGCACACGGAGAAAATAAACAAAAATTTGGCAGGAATAATCAGGAGCACACGGAGAAAACTAACAAACGATTTCCTAAATCAAGATAAGTGAATAAAAAAGTACAAAATAACATCATTCAGCTTGTGAACATGTCCTTTGTTCAGCAAAGGTAGAGTTCTAGCGCAAGCCAGAATTGTTTCGGTATTTTTTTTGTCATTCACTTATCTTAATGATGCAGTAGTGTATGATTGATGTTTATCTGTTATAATGGCAACTGAAGATGAATACGACGATTCGCGCGCCTTTCTACACCAAAGACATTACACTAAGTGAATAAATGTTTAAAAACGTTTGTGGCAAAAAACTAATCAAATCGAGTTATCGAGTTAAATTTTTCTAATAAGATCTTAAATGAAAGTAATACCGAAACAAAAATAAACAAAACAAATCCAGATGGAGTGTGAGACGGAGCCTCAAGTACGGCTTCCATTACATATGTCTCCAACCATCTCACACTCATTTAATACTATTTATTGAACATACCCATTGCAGTTTTGCACTGTTTGTCACGGGAAAAAATAAGAAATAAAAATGAAACCCACAGGAAACAGATCAAACCGACGATGAACCAAAACAGGTATTATGGGCAACACAAAGACGACAGCACAGACGAACACATTAAAACTATAATATCAGACAGCACAGGAGTTCCGGGGAAGGAATTAAGTATTGAAAAAATTAATAACAGCACAGACGAACAAGGCGGGCTAGCAACGACGAGACAGTTTCAACATTAACAGTAAACGCAGACAGACAACAAAACATGATCCAACGCAGCAAATATACGAACCTACTGTATTCGTCGGTGTTGTGTTGTCCATAATACATGTTGAGGTTCATTGTTGTGTTTGTATGTTTGACATCAGTTGTTTAAGGAGCGTTTCCTGTGGGTTTTGTGTTTTCAATTTTTATTTCTTATTTTGCATTTATGAATTTTTCCCATGACTAACAGTGCAAAATTTACAATTGCGTATGACAAATTGCATTGCATGAATCATTTACAGAACGCCTCACACTGACTACACTAGGCTGTACAGTTGTCTTGTGAGTTTTTGTCATATTTTCCCCCGAGGTTGGAGCTGGCAGAAAAGACACCCGGGGGAACTGCGCCCTGGAGCGTGTCCGCCCCCGGACTTCGCCGTTCCGGTCCAGCTCCGCGCGCCGCTGGAAGCCGGAGTGTTTCAAACATAAGGGCCTCTGGCCGGAGTCCATAATTCGCGCGCGCAGGGGGTGGTAGCAGAAGTGATGGCGGGAAGGTGGGGCGGATGGTGGGGGGAGGTGCAAGGGGAGTGAGTTTATCCCACCCGCGGGAAAGAGCAGTTAAGGCCGCGGCCGGAGTGGCTTCCCTTGTAAACCACTACGTCCTCCCCTCACCCCTAGGGTCTGGCCGCACATCCGACCAGGCCTTCCAACCACCCCCTCCCCGTCGAACACATTTCTCTGCCACCGAGCGCCACGCCACGGGACCACTAACCAACCCTCTTCCCCCTCCACCACCACTGGACAAACCCATCACAAGTTTTCCGCCGCTGCCTCGTACATCACTTCTAAGTGCAACAATAAAAAATCCCGCTGGTCACCGCCGCCTGGGCGCTGCGCGCGCCGAGAGGTAAACACCTCCCGCCTTCAGCCCGCGCCGCCCCGCTGTCAAAGACTGTCGAATTTACCGACGACCCTCACAGTGAGGACAATGGGGGTGGGCTGGTTTCCATCATAACCACAAACACACACCCCCCCTCCCTCCCGTAATCATCATCCTCGACGGGTTCCCACCTCTCGTTTCAGAGTGGAACGTTCGTGACCTCGGCCGTGCCTACTGGCGCGAAGCGAAGCGAAGCGAGGGGAGGAGAAGCTAAAACGCCCGCGACCAGGTTGGCGACCACTGGCACGAGGCGGCCAGCAACACAGAGAGGATCTCGTATCATCCTAAAGTTAGGGATTTTGTGCACAAATTGAAATACAAGCCTACAATCGGATTAAATAAATCCAGTTGCGCACACCCCACTTTATTAATATCACTTATAAATAATACATTTTACGCACTTTAACATTTGTACGGCAGTGGGTGAACAAAAACAAGACTTACCACAATGCGTCATTTTACCCGCCACTTCGGGTAAAATGAAGCATTTATTTGGGCAACTCGACGCAGTAAAAAAATTGTGAGAAAGCCTTTAAATTAAGTAAACATTAAAAATGACACGTAATGGACTTAAGTAATAATATTTGAAAGTAAATACCAAAATAATTAATATTATTATTTAATACCATACAAAGTACTTAAATGTATAAGGAAAGTGTTATAGTCCCTTTAATTAATATAATCTGTGGCATTGTTTAAAAATTTTTTACTACAGGCTAACTTTTGCTCATACCTAACAAATATACATAAAATTTCTCGAATTCACATTAAAATTTCATGTTATCTATGCTAATAAAAAACTGTGTGAGGCAAATGTCTGTACATTGAATGAATTTATGAAAATAAATTTGCAAATAGCTATTTACATTATTCAGAAAACAAAAGTATAGTTTTTAAAAAAAATTATATTTGTTCCAGCACCAATTCAAAACTGCTTGACGGATTTTGATAAATTTTTTTTCATATGTAAGGTATTTGGATAACTTAAAAATCAGGCTTTATGTATAGCCTATCATTACAGAATTTCGCCCCTAAGTTGGTGAGAAGGTTTTAAGATAATTACCTAATTACATCTCTGTATGTAATCAAACTTAGGAAAAGCTATTAGGTTCCAGTAATAAACAAACTAAACAACCAATAATAATTGTACTATACAAAACGTGATATACATCGTTTTCAGATAATTAATGATATTTCTGAAACTAATCCAGCATAATAAAAGATTTTGGGTATTATAGTTGCGCCGTTGTAGGAACGGACTTAGCCCCGCCTGCAACAGTGAACGAGAGAGACAGAGTGACGCGTGCAAGAGCCAACCGGCGACGACCCGCTGGCTGGCCGCGGCGCGGCGTTGCCACGTCCAGCAGTAACGCTCCATGCAGTGACGTGGGCGTACGGCCAGTTGCTGTGTGCTGACACACAAGGATGGAAGGTGGTAGAAAACGGTGCGTTTTGCGGTCGCAAAGCAGAGAGGTGGTAACTCGAGTGCGCGAGTATTTCGAGCGTGAGAAAGCAAACAATAGGCCGTTGTTACCTGTTTCGCAAGCAGTAAACACAACATCAGAAGCAGTTGGAATTGCAAAGACAGCTGTTATACGGATCTGCAACGAGAAAGATTATGCCGATACTCAAAACCAAAGACTGTCGACGCCAGGGAAACATCGTAATAGACGCAAGCCTGTGACCAGCACTGACAACTTCGATCAAGATGCTATTCGACGGCACATATATCAGTACTACACACGTGGAGAGATACCAACCGTAACGAAACTACTTGCATCGTTGGCTGAGGCAGGATTATTTTCTGGAGGCAAGACATCATTACAGATAATAATACATTCGTTGGGGTTCAAGTACAAGAAATACAACAGAACTAAGATATTAATGGAAGAAAAAAAAACAGACGTAATTGCATTGCGGTGCAGGTTTCTGCGTGCAATGTCAAACTTTGACTTTGAAAAAGTGATATTCATCGACGAAACGTGGGTAAACAGCAATCATGGTGTCTCGAATATATGGACCGATGACTCGTCGTCCGCACTGCTGCGACAACCGACAGGCAAGGGTAGTCGTGTTATAGTGTGTCATGCAGGTTCCGTTCATGGATTCGTTAATGGTTCACTGTGGGCGTTCCAGTCAAAGAAAACGAGGGACTATCACGAAGAGCTGGATTCCGCCGGTATCATGTCGTGGTTTGAAGGCAAACTGTTGCCAAATATACCCGCCGCGTGTATAATTCCCATGGACAACGCCTCCTATCATTCGGTCCAGGTTGATAAAGCTCCAACAACATGCAACAGAAAATATGACATTATTCAGTGGCTACATCACCACAATGTTCCCTGTACCAGTGATTTGAAGAAAGCTGAGCTACTACAATTAGTGAAACATCACAAACCGCAACACACTGTTTACAAAGTAGATGAAGTGGCTCGCATTGCGGGATACCGAGTCATCAGGTTGCCACCGTACCACCCTGTTTACAATGCCATAGAACTTATCTGGGCTCACGTCAAAGGGCTCGTTGCAAGACGTAACACTTTGCCGCCATTTTCCCAGGCAAAAGTATTAAAACTGCTACAAGAAGCTGTTCATGAAATCACTCCGGACAAATGGTGTAAAGCTGTCGAACACACCCAACAGACTATTCTTCACGACTGGGAGCAAGAAGGAGCGAGGGACATTGCTGTTGAGGCGATTATTGTGAACCTCGGGCAGCAAGACAGCAGTAGCGAAAGCGACAGTGACGTCAGTTCTGTTGACGAATCTCCTACAGCTGGTACCAGTTCGCAGTACGACGATCTTGGTGTGTCGCCACTGTGTGACTGAATGTTCACTATGAGCACGAATTCATGCGGTTACGCATATGTATTATCATAACAATGCACGACAACAATTTTCGTTGTTATTTTTCTTTTACGTGTAATCTGCAAATTTGTTGGTATAAGTCGCCACCAATGCGTATAAATGGCCATGATATTGGTTCATAAATTAATACAAATTTGTTTTTTTGTGAAAAAACATTTAACTTGGTAGGCCATAATGTGTGTTATGCAATTATTTAATACACAATATAAAAATTATTTGTCAATAAACTACGGAAGCGCCTTACTTGTTTTGTTTTTAGTGGTAAATAGTGGTTTATGATGAACGTTATGCAGACTAAGGCGCGTTCTACAATCACACGTGTACGGAAACGGAACATATTCCCGGAAACGCAACAAACTCTGTTTTCTTTAAACTATATCCCAGACGGGAGTGGGCAACGTTCGCGGAAATGAAGGCTAACCTCGGCAATGTTGAACTATTACGTGTCGGTCAATATGTTCGTTATATTACCAGCTGCGTGTTCGTGTCCGCATCCGTGAATGTGATTGTAGAACGTGCCCGAGAACAGTGGCGGCTCAGGGTGTGATGTCACGTCGGGGTGGTACAAAGACGTGGCAACGCTGCCTGTTGTGTCCAACGACTACCTGGACTGCCTCCCACCCCTCTTGACCTCGCCGACCAATCTTTGCACTTCTTCGCGCGAAGTGCGTCGTCGTTGGCAGGTCTCGCAGGGAGGGGCCAAGTCCTTTCCTACAACGGCGCGACTATAATACTGCACATACATAAACTACCAACCATAAATTTACGAATTTCCGAAATTAAACCCCTAATGGGTGGAAGAGGTGTAAATTTGTATTAAAGTTAAATAATTTAAATTCGAATCCAATCAAGCAATATAAAAGAGATCGGTTAGCAATAATAAATACAAGGAAAATATCAATACAATTGACTATTTTGTATGATTTCACCCCTAAGGGAATAAAAAATTGGTAAATATTTTTTCATATAATAAATAATATCTCCAAATCTAACAAATCATATAATAAATATATTGGGTAACATAATCAATATACAAATACTACCAACTAACATTTTGACATTTCGTGGGGAGGGGGGTTAAAAGGGAAGGTATGTTTCTATAACGACTAATGAACATTTAGTTCTCTCCTTTTCGTGTCAGAAATGTTTCAAAACAATGTTTCACGGAATCGTTGAATTAAAAATTCAGCCTTGAAATTAATTACACGATCATCTTTCCCAAAAAGTTGCAAAATTAAATTTACTCATATTTCCCAAAAAGTTCAAAAAAATTCAGTTGAGCATTGGGATTCTTAAAAAACATTATTAGGCCTACTGAAATTTACTCTTAAAATATAACCCACTAGAAAACAGGAAGCACTCTACTGAAATTAAAACGGCAGATACGATAAACTCTGGGAAAAAAACTGTGGATTAAATACCTGTCATTGTACATATTTTTAGCGAACATAACTTTTTGTACCTGTATTGTATTCAAAGAGGCTCTCTAGAACATCAAAAAAATTTGTCAATACCATTATCAGTAAAGTTCATTGAAGCACGCGGTTAACGCGTATGTCCATCGATTGGCGGACATTAATAAAAATTCGGATTGAAGGCTATTGAGTAACGTCATTGAAGGAGCTGACTGAAGATGTATTGAAACACTTATCAACCAAAACTTTCAATAAAACTTAATGTATACTGACCGTCTAGAAACTCGATTAAAGCCGATTTCACAGCTTGCCAAAAATAAATTGTTCACGTTGATCTTTATCGAGAAAAAGGAGCCAATGAGTACATAGCAAAAAATATATTTTTATTTAAGCTTATCATCTCTTCAATATTCATGCTGGTTGGCTAATTAAGAAGCGGCTAGAAAACTTAATTATTGTCTAGGTTTCAAACCTTCAACCCTTCGAATTTAATTCAGCGCTTCGAAGTACTGCAATACGACAATTATGAACGTCACTAATTCAATGAGTATTAAAATAAGTAATTTGTTTTATTGAGTTGGCTGGATAAAATATATTTATTTAAATTCACCATTGTTATCAATAAATACAGAAGACGAAAATATTTTCGACGTTATGATTAAACACATTCCAAATTTGTGAAAATAACTAATGCTATTAGTAGCCATAATACAAAAATTAATAAATTGTTCTGGAAATAGTAAATGTTTAGGACCACGTTTTTTTTGTTAGTTGTTTTCCTCCAGATCCATTATTAATTAATTAAGCGTGGAGTGGGAAATTAATCAAGATCGCGAAACAATAAAACGTCGAGTTTTTAATCTGTCGGTAATGGAAACACTTAGGAATTTCATTCGCGTTCGTTCATCGTCACCCAACCGTGAAAATGGAGAAGCAAGGGCGGGCAGGCATAGCAAGAAGAGCAGAAGGGAGAAGAAAATGGAAAATTAAGATTGAAGGAGAAGGCGAACGAGTTTCAGGAGGAGTGGGGGAGGGGAAGGAAAAAAAATAAGAAGAAATACCCTGGGACGTCGTGCAAGTCCCAGAAAAGTAGCCTTTTGACGAGGGAAGCAGCGTTTCAATTATGCACGAGAGATAAGGGTGGGTAGGTATTTTGGTTTTTGGGAGGGTGGGAGCGGGCAGGGCTCATGTGACGTTTTTCGACCTCCTGCTCCTCCTCCCACCCTTCCCCTATCACCTTCTTCACCCAACCTCTATAACAAACCCCTTGTCGCGGAAACCTTTGAGTGATTAATAGGCGTGCTGTAACCGTGTCCTGGAGGGGCCGAAGACACAGAGCTTGGTCTCGAGTGTCGGGTTGTGCAGTTTCGTGAAAGGCGCGTAATTAGATCACTGCGGCGTGACGCCAAGTTTTTGCAGATACCCTCGTGAAACAACGCATCGGCCTGATATAAAAAACAAAACACTGGGTCCCGTCCTCTAGAGACCTGTTAGGAGATGTAACGCCAGACGGACGATGGAACATCCTAATCACGCCTCTTTGCGACCGTCTAAGCAAACTATTTTTTTAATTCATTGTTACTTGAAAGACAGCATCTGATCAATTATGACATATCCTTCCGTTCCAATCTGACATTGAAATTGTGCGTCTTTTTAGCGACTTCTGTGCGTGAGTAGATCAGTAATCGTGATCCTCACCACGAATGATTTTTTTTTCATTTTAACTGACAAAAACGTGTCTCATAGTGCAGGTGAAGTGGCTGTAATTTTGAAAACTAAAATATTTGAATAATATTAGCCACTATACTTTCAATAAGACGTCTTATCCTGCTGCCAACGTAAGTGGTATTTGGATTTACGGGCAATTTTGTTTTTTAAGGTTGATTTAAAATATTTCAATTGAGCGAGAATATCCTGTATTTGTTACGACAGTCAAATGTTCTGATATCAGCTGTTCAACTATTTGGTTTCCGAATGAGGATAACAAATAACTATATATTTTTACACTTTTTTAAATGGTAGCAGCTCAAAGAAATATATAACCTTTTAGGTGTAACTTATTAAAATGCATGACATTAATTTTAATAAAGGTTTTCAAAAATAAAAATTTTACGTTGCAATCAAAACTATATATAACTTATCTCAATTTATATAAAAATCTAAAACTATTTATAACCTACATTTATGGCCCATTTTAATCAAATTAGTTAATATATTTCTTAGTCATTATGTATAATAATATCATCAACTAAATAAACTTCTATACCTAAGAAAAATGGATAGGTTTTTTTTCTTTTAGATAGGTTTCAAAGAAATATTATCTCTAACAATTGTTGGTTTGGTAATATATTTATACACGTGTACATATATAACTTTTCATTAACACGATAAAGGTTGTTATTTTGCATCTATTACATTCAGATTAATACATGCAATTCAGAAAAACTAAGAAAATCTTGGTTTAGTTTGTTAACGAGTAAAAGCAAACCAAGGAGTAGAAAATTGGAAAGATTTTATTTGTTTTTTGCTGATTTCCCTGCGATCGCACAGCGTTAAACCTGAGGTGAATTCGGTTAAAGATCAAGCTTACTTGATCCATGTTCCGAACGCGGGTAAGCTACTAAAGATTACGTTTCTGGACGAGCAGAGTCAACTTCTACTGCACATGTTAACATGTTCAAGGTTTCCGAAAGCGCGTCTGATGGTTTGTTTCACGAGTTTGGATACTAATTTGATGGTAGTATTTCCAATGCAGCTAATGCCAACTACTGTTGCTTCTAAGTTCCCTGTTTTTTTTATAGACTTAATGGCCCATATTCCAAATACAAGTCCTCACTTTCGTCTAGAAAATAATATAAGCGTATTCAACCTCAAAGTATCTTTATGGTATAACTACCTTCTTCTGACGACAAGTCTATACTAAATAACAAGCAACAGAAACTGTGAGAGTGCGCACGGCATATCACAGTGCTGTGAATTAAAAAAATAAAAGTATCTACGACACAGTGTTATTAGAAAACGCTTGAATGCTGCAAATCGTGATTACGAGCGTTCCAGTTTCAGTAGGCAGTGCAGTTCTACAACGCGGCGTTCGAGCGAACTCTAACGCGCGAATGAAAAAGAGGTCCAAGCCGTTCAAGTTCGAGGTCTGTTGTGGCGCCTCGCGCAGGCGCACACTGGTGGCTCCGAAACTCCCGGACACGACCAACGCGGGTTGGGTCTGACCAGATGCGAGGCGTCAGGTGCTGTCCCCCCCTCCCTCACACACTCACACACACCGACTCACCTCCCCCCTCCTCCCTGGAAGTGACCGAACCTTCCCTCTGCGGAAGACGAACGGCGTCATTCGGCCATCCTGCGAAGTTACCCTCCACTTAACCTCTCGCCCCACCCATCACGAGCACTCTTCCTCTCTTTCGAACCACTACCCCCCTCCCTTCATCCCTTTTTTTTCTCCTTCGCGTCCAAGTGCTTTACTCTCAGCAGCCCCTCTTCGACGTACCAAACTCCCGCGCCCTGCGGGAGGAAAATGGGGGGGAATTTTTTTTTTTTTTTTCGAAAGTTGTTCAAAAGAATTCTTTTCTATTCTCGGCCAATAAATTTCTCTAGTCGACTGCACAAGCTTCCTTCCTTCCAGCGCCGCGCATGCAGATCGCCTGTCGTCCTCTCCATCTTCCCTACGGCCCGGAGATACACCGCGACCGATCGGGTCCCGGGGGGGAAAAAAATAGCTTCCAACCTATTCTTCTTTGTCCTTCTTCAGCGGGACCTAGGGCCTCTTTCTTCCTCTGCCTCTCCAGAGAGAGAGAGAGAGAGGAATTCGGTTAGAGCACTGAACTGTGAAAAATATCCTCCCGTCCCTTTCCTCCAGGGTTGGTTTTTGGGATTGAGGAGGGGAGGGAAGGACACCCCCCCAGTGTCCTTCAGTTTATGCCGGGGCCCGGGATAACATCCTAGAATACACACACGGTCCATTTAAAGCGCACCCGAGCGCACAATTTACTTGGCGGCATGATTTTTCAATAGGGCTGTTTGGAGAAGGACTCCGCCGGGAAGTGAGTCCACGACGCGGGAGGGCTTCCGCTTCCTGCGCGCGCGTCCTGCGAGGGAGGAGATCCTGCCCCGTTCGTCCTTCCACGGGCACCCGCTATCAGACTCATTCTCTTCGTACATACACTGACTAGGGCGTGTCAACCCAGAGGACAGTCGCAGAGAATCAAAATACTACTGCTATTACATGCAATGACATGTTTATTTTCTTTCCCAACGCATCTCTAAAACAAGCCATTTCGGATCAGTAATTATGTCTGCTTTTTGAAAGTCAATATATATATATATATTTTTTTTAATGGGAATATATATATAGGTATACACACAGAAATGAATGTTTGTTTGTTGTTTTTTTTTGTCCCTTAATCGTTCCTAAAACATTCATAAAATTGCAATATGGCTTTTCAGACACGAGGAAGGGTTACCGTCTAGGTGATATAACGGACAATACGTGGTACGCGAGTCGTATCGGATAGTTACCAGTGAGTATCTTATGAAAGTTCCTCTTTTCTATGTATGGTCCGGATAACAATGGTGGCGCACGAGTCGTATCCCTGGAGGTATAAGTTCAAAACAGACTCACGGATTCACAAAATTAACATAAAATTACAAAATTAAAGTAAGTATGACGAAAATATCGACGGAATTTTTTTTTCATCTATAGGCACGTAAGTGATTTTTATTTAATTGCTGGCCCACAATTAAGGTTCGTTCTTGGCACAAACGAAATTCTGTCAGCACGGAATGCAAAATGTATGTGGACGATAAAAATGTATGACCAAAGAAGCCGAGGTAAAATTTAGGGCTTTATGTGCCCGCAGGAGTGTACACAATAGCTTGAGACGACGCAACTTGCAAGAATAAACGGCAGTCCATACGACTTGGAACTAATTCGTATTTGGTGGCTCGTGAGTCTTTATGAAAGTTAAGCATGTGCCATGGTATTTTAGCACACTTAAGAAACATGTAGGGCGCATTAGTATGTACGGCCACTGATGTTCTTAAGAATAACTAATCTCTTCCTTGATATACAGGCTCGTAATGATGAAACTATATACACAGGTTATAATGTTTCACATAGATAGCACTTTTAAGCATGTGAAGATAAAATTGTGGGTTAAGAAAACCAAATATTGGTGCTCCCAAAATCACATACAGGTGATTGAATTAAAGTTATCTGATAGAATGGAAATGAAAAAAAAAATCTCGCGGGTTCCATGACCTCCAGGATAGACTTCACGTTCCACTTCATACTTGGGCAAACGTTTCCTTTTCATTGGCTGCTGACTTGTGAGGCGTCACAAGCGTCACAACTGGGTAACTAATGACTCGATACTTTTATATTGAGTGTATCTAATTGGTGAAAATGCATCCAGATAAAACAGTAAAAAAATAACAGAAGAAGCACAAAGGTATAACTATTTGAATTGTAGCAAATCACGAAATTTATCTAGATGTTTTCCGGTCTATACTCAGTATTTGACATCATAAAACAGTTTTAGCAAACTAAGAATTTGTAACAAACTATATAGTTTAGAATTTTATTCATATAGATGATTCTGTATTTGTTTATAAATTTTGGTGATTGTTACCTTCTTAACATATTACTAGAGTCGTACGAAAATTAAGATTTTATATGGCAACAGTCTAGATAGCAAAGAATTTTACACTTAAATAACTATTGTCATTGCATCTCAAGTTTTTGAAATGTCTTGAAAGATTATAATTAGGGCCATGCATATTTTGCGAAACGATATCGAGGCCAGCTGAAAGTTAAAACACTATAGCATCGTATGTGTTCCGTGATTGGGTGTGTTTTTTCAGGAATATGTCTACTGCTAGAACACCAATCATAGTAATGCATTGCGGAAGCAAACGCGTCCCGAGTGACTCAGTCAAATATGGCAACGACTTCTCTCGCCGATGGCGACCAATCACAAGGAAGTAACTGCTGGTGCGTGTATACCTTGTTGCAGTCTAACAGGCGTTTAGATTTTTTCATGAAAATTACCTGCCCCTAATTATAATATAATGGCTAGAGGCAAGCATTTTTCGCGAAAAGATCTGAACTCTTATTAGACTGAAACTATTAGGTATACCCGCACCTGTGGTTTCTTCCTTGTGATTGGCGTCCGTCTGCGAGAGAAGTCGTTTCTTTATTTGACCGAGCCATTCAGGACGCGTTTGCTTTCTCACTGAATTACTGTGATTGGTGTTGTTACAATCGATATGTATCTGAGATAAACTCACCCAATCATGAAACACAGACGATGCTACAGTATGTTAACTTTCAGCTAGTCTCGAAATCTTTTCGCGAAATCTGCATGCCCCAACTAATGGCAAACGCCGAAAAAAACTGTTGACTAAATCATGTGCGTCCGATACGACGGGTATTCTAGCCTGGAGCCCTAAAATAACGCTAATTTCACATGTCGCTTACTATTAAGGGAACTGTTGTGTTTTCCTTTCTCGTCTTAGTTTTCTCGTCACACGTTTCGAAAGTTATATTCATTGTTTGGTCCTCGGGTTACACAAAATAAATAATAAAAAAATTTGAAAATATATGTTACACATGTTTACATTCTGAATATTTTTCTACTAGTTAGTTTTTAGGACCGTTAACAAATTATGAATTAAAAATCATTAGAAATCTTGAAACTATCGGCCCCGTCAAAATATGACGCTATGCGCCCATGCATATTGTCTTTGTGCCACGGACTCGGCAGCAATGCCAGGAGGAACAGGTAGGCAAAGAGCAATGATTGTTACACTGGAAGCGCATTAAAACAGGAATCATAGAGCGTTACAGAGTCAACCAGTGAGTCGGTGATGAGTAGAGACCTGCAAAATTTGCGGGTTCAATGACCTCCAGGATAGACTCTACTACACTCTACACACTCGTGCAAATTCCACCTGTTCATTGGCTGCTGACTTGTGAGTCGTCTCGACTTAGTGTCTGTGATTCGACACTTATTTGAGCGAGGTTCTCTAATTGGCCCTCATTAATCCAGATTAACAGTGAACCAGTGGTAGAAGCAGCGCTAAGGTATAATTATTTGAATTGTAGCATATCACGAAATGAATCCGCGAATTTTGCAGGTCTCTAGTGATGAGCGTATACTTTATTCATTCTCGCCAGCAAACGCCTCTCCGAAGTCATCATCCCGAAATAATTCTTGAACCAGCTCCGGAAGAATGCGTCGCGCGCGGACTCCGTCGGGAGCTGCGGAGTTGTTTTTTCTGCGGCAAAGTCAGTTGTTTTCGGTCTGTTCGTGCTCGCTCGTCCGTGCGTCGAGTCTGTGTGCTCGTTCGTGTGGGTCACGTGACCGCCAGGTGCCGGGACAAGGCCTCGGGCTTGCTGGCGACGAGTCGAGGCAAAGAGAGGTCCGGACCAGACGTAGCTCCGTGTATCGCGTGAGTTGCTGCTGCTTCCACTCGCGATTTCCATTCCCTTCCTTCATTCGTATCCCATTTTCTCCTCCTCCCATCCCCACCCACCTCATTCGCGCCCCGCCGCGTCAGAAAAATCCAATTCCACAATCCAACGGAATTTCCGGTTGTATCATGGGAGCGCGGTCTTCCGGAGTGTCACCCGACGTCTCAACAACCTTCCCCTTACCATCCTCCCCAACAGGGTGTTTTCCCAACCAGCGCTGGGTTCGCGCGGACCGCAACCTACCTGGTGGATGGAGCTTGTCGCGACGCGCTGGAGTCGTTGCAGAAGGAATCACGGGCTCCAAGCGCCCTGTGGTGTACGTCAGCGGTACCCAGAACCCTAGGGATTTCACGGCAAGGTCACAAGGGTTCCGGGAGTCAGGACTATACGATTTTCGCGAAAATATTTCGACAGTAGTTGAAATTCAAAACACTGTAGTGTCGTCTGTGTTTCGTGATTGGGTGTGTTTCTTTCAGTTACGTATCTACTGTCAGCACACCAATCACAGTAGTTCAGTGCGTAAGCAAACGCGTCCCGGGTGGCTCGGTAAAATAAGGCAACGGCTTTTTCTCTTTGACAGCCGCCAATCACAAGGAAGAAACCGCTGTTGTGGGTATAATTTGTTGCAGTCTAATGGGTATTCAGATATTTTCGCGAAAATGCCTGCCCCTAACTATACGTCGTACAAAGCAGGCAGCCAACGGAAATTAAACCTAATTTTAGGCCTAACGTAAATCAAACTTTTAATAATAAATTTTCATTCATCACATTAGATACTTTCAATAAGGCTTTTTAATTCGAACAATACATACAACGTGCAAACAATTAGGTATCACAAGTCTTCAACAATGAGGTGTAAATAAAAAAAAATTGGTTGGAATGTTCACAATTATTGACAGATAACATTCTTTGATGGAGTTGGAGTCCCGCCGAAAGAAAGAAGACCGAAAAAAAAAAATGGTAACCGCTGGTGTACGTCCTCAACGGGCGTAATAGCGATAGTTGTGTAAGGTACAAGTTGCTTGTGGGCGTGTGCGCGAAACACACAAAACTAACACCTTGTCTGGATCATACCATTAGCTTTTTGCCTGTCAACTGAGCAAAATTCAAAATGACATAATAATCTTTTAAAAATATTATCTTTTATAGTTTTATTTCTAATATTATTAGTGACTCTTTAAAATGTATTTTTCTTTGTAAATTAAACAGAAATATTCTTGTAAACTTACAGATGATAGAAAATTTATACAATTACATGAAAACAACTGAATCGCTAAAAGATAGTTTTTGTTGTAATACTGGATTCTTATTGTTACCCGGGTATTTATGCTTTTGTTTGTCCCAGTACCTCAAATAGTTAAAGATATTTGCAGACCGTTACCTGAATTGCGTATATAAATATTAATAATTAGGGTAAAAAGAAGTAAAATTTTTGAATATTCGATTATCGAAATCCATATTTAAAAAAAATTATACTTGAACCAAACAGCAATTAAAATATGAAATGATGCACCAATTTTAGTACATAATTTCTTGACCATTAATATATGTGATGTTTTATAACGTAAATTTCTCAATAACCAACGCTGTGAATAAAAATCGTTTGAGGCCTAATTACAATATATTAAATAATCATAAATAGTATTCATGTGTAAAAAACAATATAATATTGTAAACACGCAGAAAAAATATTAATATCCATTAACAATGCCTAAAAAATATAAATCAATCTGTAATAAAATTTAAAAAGTTTTCTTTATGGAAAATATGAACAACAAGCTGCAGTACACGGCTTTGCCCGGGCTGAACACCGGGTGATATATTGTCCGCGAGTTACAGCAAAATGGATAGCGATATGTCCAGTGTGTTGGACATTAAGAAATGACACATAATTACTGTTTGTGTATCTGTGACCTATGATTTTCTGTTTGCCCATGGCGATCGGTTGAAAGGTTTAGAAGTTGATGCGCTACAGCGCCATCTAGCGGCGAGTTACAAAAAAAATGGATAGCATAAAAACCTTCTTCATGATAAAAACACTTCAATGTGCCAACTTTCATGGCAATCGGTCAAACGGTGTAAGAGTTTATCGACGTCATACATGCCAACATCCAATTATATATATTCTTATATTTCGAAATTTTGGGGCTCTCACTTTTGTGGAAAGTGGATGTTCAGGACCTCGAATGGTTTGGAACAACTCCATCTCGAAAGAAATGATATTTGAAATTCCTGAAATTTTCGAGATTCTGCGGCTTTGTCCCCATAGGGGGAGGGGTGATTTTGAGGACCCTGAATGGCAGGGAAACACTAAAAATCGAAAGAGAATAATTTTTGAAATTTTCTAAATTTTGGAGTTTTGACCCCTGTGAAAAGGGGGGGGGGGGTGATTTTGAAGACCCCGAATGGCTCGTAAACACTCCAAATCGAAAGAGAATAGGTTTTCGAAATTTTGGGAAATTTTTTTATAATTGGGTCTTTGACTCCTTGTGGGGGGAGGGTAGTATGAGGACCCCGAATGGCTCGGAAACATTCCAAATATTAAAAAAGTATATTTAAATTTAAGAAATTTTTGAAATTTTTCGTAATTTTGGGGTTTCGCACTCCCCCCTTCCTCAAAATTGGGTGGGAAGTCGACTTTGGGTAAAAGTTCCACCATGCCCTGGACACTTTAGTTCGAAATGACTTAATTTTAATACAATTACGTCCAATTTCTCGAAATTTTGTGGCTTTCACGTTTGTGGAGGTTCAGGACCTGGAATGTTTCGGAATACTCCATCTCGAAACAAATGATATTTGAAATTCCTAAAATTATCGAAATTTTGGGGCTTTTTCCCAGAGGGGGGCGGGGTATTCGAGGACCCTGAATGGCTCGAAAACACTTAAAATCGAAAGAGAAGTATTTTTAAAAAATTTTAAACTTTCGAAATTTTGGGGCTTTAACCATCTGGGGGGGAGGGTGGAGGGGTGATTACCCCGAATGGCTCGGAAACACTCCAAATCGAAAGAGATATAAAGGAATATAAAAATGTAGGCATTTACTGTACTCCTATCTACCATAATAACAATATTGACAAATATAAAAACTTATTACCTACCTTAGAATAATTTTCTAAATAAATTAATAAATAACTCTATGTTTAAGAATTTACGTACATACATAATATTAAACTTCAAACTATACACAAAAAAAAAAACTAAGGATGTTTGTGAAACTATTTTTTATTTGTCATAATGTTTAAACATTTGTAGGATTTGTTTATATGTAAAACTGTGGTGGCCATATTCCGCTTATCCAAAGGAGTATGGAAATTAATAGAGATATCACTCCCTGTACACACCACAAATCTTTGAATTAAGTAAAAAAAAAAAAAAAAAAGCCATAGTCTAAAATGAAACAAAAAGTATAAATAACAACTTATTTGTCAAAAAATTTATTCAACTGGAATGACAATGTTAACATACACCTGAAATTTAATAGAAGTAGGTAGGTAAGAATATATATATATATATAAGAAAATAAATGAAATTAAAACATACATAAATAAAATTATCTCACACTCAACCAAACATAATGTTTAATATGTAATAAAGGAAGATGGCAATTACACGTAACTATTCTAATTAATAAAAAAAATCAACCTACCTGAAATAGTAAAATTCAAATTTTTGAATAATATATTACATAATTTATAAATATTTCTGGTCTTCGGTCTCAGTAGCCCTAAGACTCTTGATGCTCAGCAGATAAATTATAAACACTAAACCAAACTCCTTGCAAATAAGTAAGTACTGTAAAAAAAATTACAATATTGACAATAGAAAAAATAAGTATGCCCTACCAACCTATGAATAAATTTCGAAGAAATTTATAACTTTAAGAATTTATATACCTACAATATATTAAACTTGAAACTATCCACACAATAAAAACCTAAGAATGATAGTGTAACTAATTTTTTTTATTTGTCATAATACCTCAATTACGTATGTTTCCAAAATGAAACAAAGTATAAATAATGACCAATTTGTCAAAAAAAAAATTGTACAACTCGAATGACATTGAAAACATACACGTGAAATTTAAAAGAATTATGAGTGCCCTAGGTAGGGAGAAAAAAAAATATATAGAAGAAATTAAATTTAAGAAATGGGTGCGTGTACTTAGGTACGCGCATGAGAAGTTATACTTATTTGGCAACATTAAAAAATAGTTTTTAATTGCATGCAAAAATATTGCGTGGAATCCCTCCGCGCGGAAGAAGTGAAACTTCGTAATGTGGAAATGAAAAAAGGAAGGGGTAGAAATTGATTTTTAGTGAAATCATATTTTATCAAATAAAATTTAAAAAAATAAAGGAAATAAATTTGTAACGATTCAGAGAGAGAGATAGAGAGAGAGACAGACACCTATTGAATGTCTATAAAACTTACTTTTTTATGAGAGCAGATTTTCATGAAATAAATCATGAAATCATTCAACGATAAAAGTTGTTTATTTAATCACGCGGACGGGTTCGCCCCAAGGAGAAAATTGACGCGGCGAGACCTCGTGGATATAGAGAAATGACACACACTCACTATTTATGTGTTTATGAAACATGATTTTTTTTCTGCAATTTAAATTGTAATATACAAAAACGGTATTGAAAATTGAAACAAATATGGCGTCACTACAAACTGTCAAGATCTTAATTTTTTTCTTACTCTCTACTTAGTTCCTAACAATAGAAAAACGTAACGTAATTGCTTGAAAGCTATTGCTCGGCAGGCATAGAGGAATGACACTAACAGTTTGTATATCTATGACACACATTACATAAAATTAAGATATATTTTTTTAACCCGTTTAAAGATTTTTTTTAGACAAAAGATAGCCTATGTCTATCCCCAGGATATAATCTATCTCCTTGCTAAATTTCATAACGATCCGTTCAGCCGTTCAGCCGGGAAAAGGTAACAAACAAACAGACATACAGACAGACAGACAGACAGACGGACAGATTTACTTTCGCATTTATAATATTAGTATTGATCGTACTCAAAAAACAAAAACGCTCTGAGATATAACTAACTACTTCCAAGAATAATCTAAAAGTGCTATTTTTATAAAAATAAAAATTCACAATATATTTTTTTAAATTCTGACTATGCAGATTTCAATTTTAGTGCACACAAATATCCTACATTAATTTTTTAATTACAATATTGCGAATATAAGATGTCCTTTAACACGCACTCCCGGTAAAACATATATTTATGTAGAATTTTTTTTTTAAATTCGATACAATTTTAATTAACAACCTCATTACTGTGGAGCAATTTTCCATAGACATGAGTTGTCTGTAGTTAACATTAAGTATTCATAAAATAAGTTACGTTACAATTTGTCCTATGCTAGTTAAATGTACGTTCTCTAATCATTTTCATTTCTGTATTTATATAGTTTTATTATATGTTTATTCTTTGAATTATTTTGTAAAAATAATCTGTTTAGTTGACAACTGATTGGGCAGAACTTTTCGTTAGAGGGTCCTAGAGAGTTTGTTTACTTAAGAGCACTTAGTATATTTCGAACGTTCAAGGACATTATATATGTTATAGAGACAGTCCAATTATGTTGTATTAAATCGTCGTTGATACTCAAATAGTATAAAGGAAATTATAAAAATATAAACGGATAAGTTTGTTACATATTATTTCTACAGAAGTACCTATAGGTTTTAACCAATGCAAGCATAACAGTAGGGCTGTATAATAAGTAAATTGTTAAATTTGTTTGTTTTTTTTTTAGAAATATATGCATCCGATTTGTATAAATCCTTCTTCGATTTCTAATTCGTCTGAAAATTTAATTTAAGTTCATTTCACTCCACTTAATTTTCTTCAAGTTTTCTTTGTTTAGTCACTTGAGCTACGTTTATTTGCAACTATCAATTTAACCTAATCCCATAAGATACCCTTTTAGATGAGAGTCCACAATATTGCTTTTATCGTTTAAATAGCCACATTAATTTATTTTTTTGGGTTCAGAGACATAACGTTTATTCATATCACATATACAATAGTTAAAATCTACTGACAGTAAAGGATTGATAATTTCAAAGTTGAATTTCAATGCAAGTAGCCTTAGGAATTCTAAGTTGTACTGTCGAAAGTTTTCATGTAATTACTGCGCATACCGCTGTATAATTTGTTAATGATAATAGCTGTACCGGCCAGGTTCTAGCTGTTAATTTGGTGAAACAGGATATCACATAACTTTTTTTAGTATAACTTATATAATGCTTTATTTCTTATTTAGCGTAATACTTTCATTGTGAGATTTATTAACTATTGCTGGCACTCATATTATACATAAATTAAATGTCTTGTTATCGTGGTATAGAAGATATTGTAACCAGGCAGTAGTCTGTGTCCTGAGCCCTAAGACTATGTCAGCACTGCTGGCGCCTTTCCCGAACTCCCACATCACGCTGGGAACCCTCAAAACACCCAATGAACCCGTGGTCCGGTGGAGGCCTATCCAACCGGAGCTGTGTCATCGCTCACCACGTCGACTCCGCATCGCAACCGCCGGAACGAAGCAAGCGCCGAGAGCCAGCGTGCCCGTCCTCGGGTGCGATGTGTTGCCCCTGCGAGGTTCTGCAACCAGCTCGGCGGTCGCCTATCCCCCCCCTGCCGGTTCGGACCGTCGGTCGTGTTTGCAGAGCTCGTCGGTAGTTGGCCGACTGGCCTCGGGGCCGTTTGCGTTGGGATATTGTGTGGTGTGGCGGAAGCCTCTTGCTTTGCTTCCCCTCCTCCCCCAATCACCACACACAATTCAACACCGTGAAAAAATTTCCTCTCTCGGCGAATCTCGTTTCTCTCCATCGAATCGCAAAATAAATTCAAAAGTTTATATTTCACCGATTTTTTTACGGATGGTAGAGGAGAAAGACAGACACTGTCTAGTTTTCACTTTTAAAATTTATCACCGAGGCAAAAACGCTTATCGGTTAGTTCACCAAAGCGTGAAGTAAATTTTTTTAACGAAGCGGTAATCTTTCAAGATGGGCCTTCTTTGTCTTTTGTGACGTGTGTATATATATATATATATATATATATATATATATATATATAAATTTAGCTTCCGTATGTATTTGGCCGCAAAACTCGGAAAGTATACGATGGTTTGGATTGAAATTTTTACAGAACATTGCATCTTAACAGAAGAGTGTTTATATGAAATAAAAGTTTGGGAAAATCCACCGGAAAAGTCGGAAAAAAAAGTTTCTATAACTAAATATCATGGTCACCCAACTTAGTTGTGACCACGCTCGACGATGCTGTACCATATTGTCGAAGTTCAAGCACATCAGGCTACTCGACCATTGTGCCTTGACGACTATAAATTACACAAATATGTATATATATATATATATATATATATATATATATATATTTCAAGAAAGAATAAAAAACTTTATTTAATTTGAAAGTATATTCTTTCGACTCTATTGATAAAAATACGTTTAAATTAAAAAATATTCAAATTTTTGGAGCACAGTAAAAAAAATGCATTTAACCACGAATATGCGAGTTAAACTTCAGAACGATCCAACAGCAGTCATATTTTCAAGACAATTAATTGAAGTTGGTAACGGCACTGTACCTACAAATCCAGAAACAGGAAAAATCAGCTTATCATCTGATTTATGCAACATCGTAGATTAAAAAGAGGAATTAGTAGACAAGGTATTCCAAAACATCGAAACAAAATTCCAAAATCATGCATGGTTGAGCGAAAGAGCCATTCTAGCGGCTAAAAATGTTGACGTACACGATATGAACAATAGTATTATAAACAGAATCGAAGGTGAAACAATGACATACAAATCTATTGATTCAGTAGTGCACCAAAATGAAGCAGTGAACTTTCCAACGGAATTTCTCAATTCACTCGATGTTCCAGGATTACCACCACATATTTTGAATTTGAAAATTGGTGTGCCAATTATATTGCTTCGAAATATCTGTCAGCCTAAATTATGTAATGGTACACGATTAGTAGTTAAAAAATTAATGGATAATCTTATTGAAGCAACAATTTTGATTGGACTTCATAAAGGTGAAGACGTATTACTTCCACGAATGCCACTTATTCCGACAGATATGGCGTTCGAGTTCAAACGACTTCAATTTCCAATACGCCTTGCGTTCGCTATGACCATCAATAAAGCACAAGGACAATCTTTGCAAGTGTGCGGTTTGAATTTAGAAAATGAATGCTTCTCTCATGGACAGTTATATGTCGGGTGCTCCAGAGTCGGTAAACCATCTGATCTATATGTTTATGCAAAAAATGGGAAAACAAGGAATGTAGTCCTTCCATTAGCTTTACAATAAAAATATTTAAGCTAAACACATTTTTATTTCTTCTATTACATTCCACAGCCATGCACAGTAAAATATTAAATTAAACAATGAATTAATATTAAACTGTGCCACAGCAAAGCGTGGCCGGGTTTAGCTAGTATATATATATATATATGTTTATTCCACGCACCTGGTAATCTTAAGATGCCAGTATTTTTAATTATAATGGAATTCATATTACTACTATGCGTGGTTTTTTTCCCATTTGTTCGATACATTTATTAATAGATTATTTTATGGTTTTCAATAACTTAAAAACTTTTTTTCAAACCCAATCCAAACACATTGAATATTATCATATCTATAATATAAAAATGAATCGCAAAATGTGTTTGTAAGAGCATAACTCAACAACGCCTGAACCAATTTGGCCAATATTTTTTTAAATGTTCGTTGAAGTTCAAAGATGGGTTTTACGGCGAGAAAAATTCGAATAATTGCCGGAACAACCCTTAAACCAGCCCTTTTATTTTTCCCATACAAACGTTTTCTAACTAAAACGAGCACTCATTGTTGTTTAAACAATGTAGGTATGTTCCTAACGTCAAAGAGTCAATTTGCACTTTATTACCTCTGTACAAAGTTCAATCATATCTATCAAAACAGTGTGCGTTGGAGCACAGATAAACAAAAAAAAAAAAAACCGAAATCGAATAGTTCAATTTGGTCGGCTTCGCGATATTATCTCATTTGTTTTACTTTAAAATGCATCAGTTTTCAAGTCATTACATCAGTCAAACAAAACCAGCGTTACCAAAAGTATTTCATAAGTTTAAGTTTTTATTATTTCTTTTCCCTATTTTAAATACAGCTTGAAGGATTTGACTCCAAGTTATATCAAATTAAAAAAAAGTTGAAACAACAACAAACTGTCAATGTCAGTGTTTTTTTTTTCTTGGATTTTAGGTTACCTACCCTAATGAGTTTGCTTTTGTCAACTTATACACGAAACAAATTCTTACCTATATAGTGTTTTGTGCAGTGTTTATTTACCTATGATCGCTAATTATTGCATGTGACAAAATAATCTATAATATAGATATGCCTCCTATTAGACGAATCAATTTAGGTAGAAGAACCCGAAATGCTACAAACCAAGCTAATTACCGATCTAATCATGCACTACAATGAAAATAAAAATTATTATGTTTCACATGATTAACAATAAAAAGATTACTTATTTTTTATTTATCTTTTTATTTATATGTTTTATTTAATTATATTTCTTATTCACAACACCCTATCACCAGGGTGACGGTTCTGTTCAGGAGAATTTTTTGCCCCAACTATAAAATATGTAGGAACAAAAAAATGTCGCATTACAAATCATTTTTACAGGACTTTATTGCAATTTAATTAGGCAGTACGAAGTCTGCCGGGTCAGCTAGTTGTTTATAATTCTTTTAACGTTTGTATGTGTACCTTCTCGTAAATGACTTAATTTTAAACTTTATGTAATTAATAAATTAATAAGGTTTTCCATAAGCCTCAAAAACTGAAATGTTTAAGATTTCGAGAAAATTATTTTTTAAATTTATTATTAACAGATATTTAAAAAAAAAATTATCTAACGACAAATGCTATCTACTCGAAAAAAAGGTTTGTAAAACGTTTATATCGCACGATTGTACTCTCAATTCATGCAAGTATTTAAATATATATTTAGCCTAATAGGTTCTGAAAACCATTGAATAATACTTATTACAGTGATAAAACGATCAATTAGTTTACATCTGTAGTTAAATGGTAGATTCTCTTTAAATCACGCGAAAAAAAATACAAAATTATAGCAGAACATTATTTAATAAACTACCCTCTTAACAGCCGCACGTAGAAAGTGCAAGACTTCCTCTACCTATGTAGCTTTATTTGTTACTAGCACCACGCTCCTGATTCGCTCGGATAGAATAATATTTTGAAAGGAGAAGCAACTCATTTTAAGAAATATTAAAAACTTATATTTAAGTTATTGATAATTTCCAAACAAATGTTATATAAACTATAGAAACAACAAAGGATAGATACTCTGTATTAATAGGATGAGATAAATAAATAATGTTTAATTTTATAGAAAACTTTTTTTTATATTCCAGAATATATTACATTAGTTTACTATTTCGTAACGGATTCACTCCCTGCTATTTACATACCCAAATTAAGTTGTCCTCGAGAAAAGCATTCCTTCTCAGATCAAAACCAACAAATTGTTTTTTTGGAAGATTTATTGACGGTGATCCCAGCTTCACAGATAAAATTTTAACTGGAAACTTAAGTCACTTAAATTGAAAAATTAAGTCGGTTAGGATCATGTGATGCGAGGAATGAGCACCATTGGCCCAGCTGCTCATCATGTGAGGATTATGGTTACAGTTAAGTTGTTTCGGAGTACTTGAACTTGCTATTTTGTTTCATTGCACAGGTTGGGAAGGTGTAAGTTGATCATCAAAATAATTTAAATCCCAATTTTTATATTTAGGCAGTGAAAAGGAAGACCTGATGGGTTGAGGGAATTGATAAATTCAAGTTCTTTTTATAAAAAAAACAATGGTATTTAATTACTAGAGATATAATTTACAATGTTAACGCATGGTGACACGGGCCAAAACAACGATTGCAATAGGGAGAAGTTTCAATTTTGTCTACTTTAAAAACTAATATGTTTTTGAAACATTTTACTCAGCATAAGCTTGCAGACATCTAGTTTTAGTTGCAAAAATTGATCTATTTTATGAAATAATTATTTATTTAACCATCTAAAATGAAACATAGCCGATGTACATTTCTTACCTCCATGGAAAGATTAGATACATATAAAAAAAGGTAACGAAAATGAGTTTAATACCCATTTAATTTATGTCCGCACTTCCATATCTCTTTGGTGTATCTTGATTTCTTCCTGATATGTGTGTCTTCAAGACACACATATATATATGAAGTAGTTAGGTATCTTTATTTTTATGTATTTTATATTTTTTTGTTATATATATTTAAAATAACCCGTACAATTGTTTTCCATCTGGAATAATGTAGCTTTAGTGGTTTTCGAGTTTACCGCGGAAAAACAAATGAACTATCTCACACTGTCTCTTTATAATATTAGATAAATTCTTACCAAAATTCCACAGATGTGACATAAATTAAAACAACTACACACTAATGAATCGGTAACGTTCCTAGGCATATAGGCCTAATTTGAGATTTTTTGTATGATAGGAGATTTATGTCGTACAGTTCTCCACCGAGGCTTAGGACGACAGAAGCTCCAAGATTATAGTGAGGCTCTGAATTGTTTGATACCAACTAGTTGCTCATTAATTTTAGCCGTGTCAGGGCATTAGGATCGAACCCATGACCGTTATTACATAAGCGCCACGCTTTACCAATAATGGCTTCCAAGGATTCGTGTGGAAGCTATAGACATATATAAGTTGGAACTAAATAATATCCAGACCTTTTTCTGTATGTTGTTTTTATCTTAGGTTATTTAAAACTGGCTAACCTTTACAGTACATTAAAAATGGTATTGTCATAAAATATAACTGTATTGAACAGGTTATGGGCCCCGGGCATATAATTAATTATTAACATTAAAATATACATGCAAATTTGTAAGGAATAGAGCAAATTACTTTCTGGTAAGTGCTGAAATAATGTTAAGAACTATAATGAGTCTGCGCTTAGAGCTATGTATGAGTAAATAAATATATTTAATCGGCAAAGTTTTGCTGCTTTTAAGTAACAAATTGCAAAGTTATCTTTATTATTTTATGCGAGAGTAGCTAACGCCCAACCAGCAGCATGGCAATATCGAGTTCATTGTCAACAATTGAAAAATTAGAAGGCACAAGCATCTACGGAACATGGAAGTTCTTAGTGGAATTAAACTTGACGCATGACGCATTAGGACGTGTAGGAGTGTGTTTTCCCATATGAAAGTGCACCGGGAATCTATGCGTAAAAGAACAAAACGGCAAGGGCTAAATCTTTCCCATGGTACAACCACACGGTCTCAACATCTACGATCTTCAAGAACATCTAGAAAAGCCTACGAATGCAAAGTTCTCATACGGAGTTAAGGTTTTCTGCGAAATTATTTTTGGGATAAAAACGGAGGGCTACAAAAGCGAGAAAGAGTATGGAACAGTGGTTATGTTACTTGCACAGCAGTTAGCATACGTAAGCTCGCAGATTGATGATGAGTTTGTTGGTGTGATTATGTTAAATGTTTTTCCACCAGAGTATGATCTTTTGGTTATGGCATTAGAAAGCTCAGGAGTTGAGTTTGTGAAAAGCAAGCTTCTTCTAGAAGATATCATGCATTCTGTAGGTAACCATCGACACTCCAGTGATACAGCATTCTTGTCAACAAATAAATGTAATACAGCTTTTCGGGTATCACATGGTACATATGTGAACAAAAACCGAAATAAGGTACCATTTAGATGCTTTAGTTGTAATGAACCAAGACACATAGGATGTGATTTCCTGAAGAGACAAGGCAAGGAGAAGTCAAAAGGACATGACAGGCCATCACTGACGTTTTATGAACAAACATAAATGGTGGTGAATGTTATGTAGACTCCGGTGCTAGTAATCACATGACAAATTGTAAGAACTGGTTGGAGATCTATCATATGACAACTAGTCATGACATTTCATGTGCAAATAATGAAATCTTGGTGTAGGAAATGTAAATGTGCGCTTGGGAAGAAGGCTTCAGAAAACTTAAAAATTCTACTAATTTACCAGATTTGTTAACCCATTTTCTGACTATTATTTCAATCATTAAGAAAGTTAGGGTAGTTACATTTACTGCCGAATATTTTCGGATAAATTAGGAGAAACCTGTATTATCATAGGTTATGTAGAATATAATACATCAGAAATAGGAGGAATCTACAAGTTGGATATGCCGCCTTTAAAACAACAGAAATCAAATCTCATAAGAGAAAAACCTACGTTGGAACATTGACACAGAAGGCTGGAAAATTGGAGTGAGATTAACATGAAACTACTTCAAAATGGTATGGCTACAGTTATAGCTTTTTCCGGTGAAAAGGAAAGGCAATTTATTGCCTGCCTGGAAAGTAAACAGACTAGGAAACCTTTCAACACAAGTGGAGTAAGGAGATCTACACATAAGCTGGAGCCCAATCACTCGGACTTATGTGGTCCAATGGAAGAACCATACTTGCTAACATTCATAGACGATGAGTCTTGGAAAACTTTTTGTTACTTCCTGAGGTCGAAATGTAAGTTACAAATAAACTCAAAGAATTTAAGTCACTTGCGGAAAACGAGACGAGAATAAAAATCAAAATTCTATGCTCCGACAATGGGAAAGATAATTTTAATCATGTCTTGAAGGAATTTGTCTTTGCAAATGACATACCCCATCAACTTTCAATGGAGTATATGCCAGAACAGAATGGAGTGGCAGAGCGGGCAAACAGAACCATTATTGAGGAGGCTCATTCGATGTTACAAGACACCGCCATTTACCTAAAAAAAATATATCTCGAACAAAAGCTGTGGATGATATGACTCCAGAAGAAGTTTCGACTGGCAAAAAGATATACCTGAGCCATCTGTGTTGTTTGGCCGCATTACTTTTATGCATATCCATAAACAATGAAAGCAGTTAGATTTTTCTTGCGATCAACAAAAAGATATCACTCTTGTTGACCAAGAAGTGGAGAGAAGATATATAGCAAAGGGAGAGACACTCAAAATAGTTTCCTGATACGGTGACATATTACACAATTTGTGACATCAATGGACTAAAGTCGATAGAAGAAGCACTATGTAGTGATTTGAAGCATAAGTGGCAATATGCTATGCAGGAGGAGTATAATAACCTGCTGGAAAATAAGGCCTGGATATTAGTTGACCATCTCCAATATAAAAGAGGTACGCAAATATGTATCTAAGAGCAAGTAAGGAGCATATGGGAATTTGTGTCGTCATAAAGCTTGGCTTGTTACAAAGGGATTCACAACAGTAGTTTTGAATAGATTACAAAAGAATTTTCACCAGTGGTCAGGAATTCTACCATTAAGATACTATTGACTATCTCAGGAGAGATGAACTGGGACCTTAATCACTTAGATGTTACAACAGCATTTCTAAAAGGTGACCTTAAAGAAGAGGTATTCACGGAGCAACCATAAGGCTTTATCGTCAAGGAACAATAAATTAAATAACATATACTAAAAAAGTATATGTATGTGTTGAAAAAACCTTCTAGGCAGTTGAATAAGAAACTGTCCACTGAACTAATAGATACATGATACAAACAGTCTGAACATGAACCATGTGTGTACCACAAGGTCGGCGATAAATTTATTGTAATTGTTTCTGTTTATGTCAACTTTTTTTTCCAATGAGGAGAAAGAAAAAAGCAAGAATAAAGGAAGAAATAATTTGTATATTCAAATCGAAGGACCTTAGTGAATCCAGCTATTGCTTGGGAATGAAAATTCTGTGTGGCGGGAGTAATGGAAAAATCTATTTAGACCAGCACATATATGTACAACAAGTTTTGGATTGGTTCCGAATAGCAGACTGTATTCCAGTAGTTTCTCTACTCGAAGCTAACCGCGAGCTCACAAATGTAGCTGTAAATACCCATAAACAAGTCTCCTCACACCTACCATATCAAAGTTTGAAAGGTTCACTACCTGGCTGTGTGCACAAAGCCGGACATAGCACACGATGTAAGTGTTCTGTCACTTTAACACAAAGTACAACAAAGAGCATTGTAAGTGTGCTAAAATATTATTGAGGTACTTAAATGACACACTGCATCATTGCCTTGTGTTAAAGAGAATCGGGATGGTTGAAATGGCATTTTTTGATGCTGACTGGTCAAATGATGAGCAGGACAGAAACTCCTATATATGAGCAGGAGCTGCTGTCTCACGAAGTCCAAAAAACAGTGTATACTGTAGCCTTGTCAAGCAAAGAAGCAGACTATATGGCCATAGTAGAAGCTATGAAGGAGGCCATTCACATCAAAGGGCTTCTCAATGAATTTCTGGGAAAATAAATCAGCATTACTTTATTGAATGACAACCAGGGAGCGCAAAAACTGGCGTAGGATCCAGTTTTTCATAATATGGCAAAGCATATTGATGTGCGGTAATACTCCATCTGGGAGGCAAAACAGAAGATGATGATAAACCTCTTATATTTCTCTACGAAGTAATTGGTCGCAGATGTCCTAACGAAAGCAAGAATTGTGTATGTGTGGGGGGCACTGGGTTAAAGCCTGTCAATTAAGGGAGCGTGTTAGGACTAAATAATCTCCAGACTTTTGTAGTTTAATATCTCTGTATGTTTTTTCTCTTTAGTTATTGTGAAATGATATATCAAAAAATGTTGCGTTGGCTAGAAAATATAACTTTATTCAACAATATACATGGTAAAGATGTTTCCAATGTAGCCTTGGAGTCTCTGTTACATTTATTTAGGGAAACATTTAATGCCCTGAAATGATACCAAATAATTATGGTGAATTTCCGATACTAATAAGTTAAAAGCCGCTATAAAATTATTGAAATCATTGCAACAATATTTTTTTAATCTAGTGTATCTATATACGTGGCTCACGCTGTGAGGGTCATATAACACCTACCATCTTAACGCTCGACTAGCATTACAAACTTTCGATTACATTTAAGAGTATGCATCCAACGACCATTAATAATTTACGCTTGCATCATTGGTTACAAATACATTATGATGGGAAAATTCGCAACTAGCTGAAGATCATTGCAAGCCATTAGACTGAGAAACCTTTTATTTTCACTCTTCGTGTCTAACTACTACATCCGCATTTTCCAATTAACATAAACTCGCATATACGATATGTTATCCAATTTTTGTGTTCAAACAATCTTCTAGCTCACTCAAACGTGTGCCATATATATATACATGTAATATGTTTCATTCTTCAATCATTTAATGAATTTCTAAATTGGCATCGGTGGCACTTCGCTGTCAATCTTTGTGTCCACGTATGTGTTGAAAATTGTCAGGTGAGTTTCTTCATGAAACCAATTATCCCTGCTTGCTCTTCTCAGTCATTTTTACAGCTTCTATGGGTAAGATGCAATAACCACAGTCCATAAAATTATTTTTTGCTGCAGGTTAAAGTTTAGCAAATCCATTCCTTTCTCATCGTCTACATCTTACTGTTTATAAAAAAATTACAAAATATTTTCATTCATATTCATATTTATGTCACACACAAAATGATAGTTAAAAAAAAATTATTTATGTATACATTATATTTATTTAGATTTCTTCATTGTGATAAGTGATAAACTGCGCCAATATAACAACGAGCATATTTCCCTAAGACTTGAAATGAAAAATGTTTGCTATAATAATTTGCGTTCATCCGAATAAAATTAAATACCTCATAATATTTTATATTTGAACATTATCATTTGAAAATTTTAAGGTAGGTAGTATGTTATTTTATTTAAAGAAAAGTAAAATGGTTTAATTAATTTTTTTCAAACAAGAATATTTGAACATACTTCAGTGACACACACACACACACTATATACGTATATATACCAAATATTCCAGAGAAGCATGCACATTCAATAAAATATATAAAATATCTGTACGTCTGTCATACGTTGTTTAGATTATTACGTTCAAATAAACTCATAATGTCTTTATGCACACGTCTAAAATATCTACTCGTGACTCAAAAGTTTGTGTAGTAAAAATTTCTGACTGATATAAATATTTGTTGGGAGAATTTGGTTCTAGATATTAATTTCCTAAGGTCATAAATATGTTTTTATTGTAATCAACCTACTTAAATGTTTTTAGAAAAAACGCTAAATGACTGTGAAAACTTTCCTATTCCTCACCAGGCTTTTCTCACGCGATGGCGCTATCAGGCGCTAGACGTCTCACAACTCATGACCGAAATGTTAAAGGTAATTGTTGGAATCGCGTGCGCTTTTTGAAACAAAAAAAAAATGCAGTGATGTCCAGCGAACACGAGGTAAGCTCGTTTCATGTTTATTTCCGAAATAAGGTCAATCAAAGTGTTTTGTTACCTGATGTTTCACCTTAATTAACATTAATTTGGCATATGGAAGAGTGATATCATCACATTGTAACATGAACCATCATTTATAGTAATTATAATTACCAAACAAACCTGTTTTATTGGAAAGCGAACGTTCATCGATGGGGCTATTCAGTAGTCTGGGGTTTAATTCACTTTAGCTATCTAATTTTAATTTTTTAATCATAAAGTTAATTCTTTAATATGAATGTAGATTTTAATTCTTTATGTTCTTAATTCTTATGTTATTTATTATGTATGTATTATTTAATAAAATCTGGTTTTAATTCACTTAAAAACTGAAACAAAAATCAGGAATATATTAAGAAAAAGTAGGATAAATCTTCAAGATTTAAAATGGATATGCGATCGAACTTGTATTTTTTTATAATAATTTTAGTTTATGCGCAGTTTTTTAATTTTTCTTTAGCAATTAAAGTTTTTTTTAATGAATGTACCACTGAAAGCTAAGTTATCATTCACATAGATGCAAAAGATTAACTTATCTGATAGCTGAAACGAATAAAATACAATTTATATCTTGTATAGATAGGAAAGATATAACATTCTATCTAGCCCTAATAAAAATATTTTTTTTTCTACTTACTTTGACTTATTTATTTCAAAAAAATATCTTTAACTATATTAGGACTTTCACCTTTATAAAATTAACTCCCTACCGTATTGCCAATTAATTTTTATACGTAATTTATTAATTTATTTGTTTTTTTAATTAAAGTGTTATCCAAAAAAAATAACTCACCTTATAGTAGCTTTAATCTAAAGAATTATATATTTTCTATTCAAGCTGTGATATTCTGCTTAAAAAAACTCATTTACCAAAAACCACTCAAACAACCACCAAACCACACCTAAACATGGTATGTTTAGTGAAAGCGTCTCTCAATATTAAAACAATTGCGTAAAGCAAGACAGTTAGAAATAACTTTAGTGAAAGCAACAATAAATTTCGAATATGTGTTATTTGAGGAATAACCGTTTAGTAGGAGCGAAAAATATTATATATATTCTTATCTATTGAGTGGTTATCACAAACTTTATATAAATACCAACAATTAAAAGTAATTATGAACAATAAAAATTACTAAGAGTAAGTGACAAGCTAAACCAAATCGTTAGAAAAAAATATAAATTTTCGTAAAAATATTGTCTATGACAATATTTCTAAAACCTTCAAGAGGTGTCTGGTACTGTACCTAATTCGTTACAAACGAACGTCAACTTATTTCAGTGCAATAAATTTTTGGCACAGCCTACAGGCGTAGGTATTTTTCAAAATAAATACGAACGAATTTGATAAAGAGGAAGTTTGAATTTTTTTTTTATTTCATCCTGGTTTTTTCGGAAATAGTTCGTTTCATCAAAATGTGTTTCAGCAAAAGGTTTTAAATAATGTTTAGAAGTTTTGAAAGAACTTTAACAGATTTGATATTACACGTACGAAAAAAGTTATGATTTTTTTTAAAATTGCAATCCTTTTTATTTCTACCCCTTGTAGTAACGGTTGGTTACATAAATATTTACCAAAGACAAAAGTTTTAGACAGTAACTAAATAAGTTTTAATAAATAAGAAAGGAATCGATAGTGTACATGGTACCAAATTTTTATTTATTCTTTTTATTCCAACCACTGATTCTTTCAACCGCTTCCAAAATTGTTCGTCTTATCAAAAATAGTTTGAGACGTAAGTTTTGGATAATTTTTAGAAAATTAACACTTTATTGATATAGATTATATAGTTTACCTAATAAGGGAGTTATTATTTTTTTTTACCCTTAAACTCTTGTTTATTTCATCCTCAGCAACAATGGTTAGTTTTATCAAAAATAGTTTGTGACAAAACGTTTTAAGTATATTTTAAGAGTAAAAATTATATCTCAGAGTAAATCAAGCATTATTAGGGTACCAATAGTAACTTTACGGAGATTAAAAAAACAATTTGTGATTTTCACCCCCTAAGTGGTGAAAAAGAATATTGGTTTTTAAAAATAATACATATATAGATGAACTTAATGAACCGTAATAAATTATATTGGGTACTAATAATAAGTATACAAATACAAAAAACACAATTTTTATCAATCTTTTTTTTAATTTCCCCCTTAACGGGTGAAAAAGAGTTAAGTATACTTTAAAGGTTAATGATAATATAGCCGAATTTATTTGTGGATAATAAATTAAATTGGTATCAATAATAAACATAACAAATATAAAAAAACATTTTTTTTTTGATTTTGTGAAATTCAACCTCTAATAGATGAAGAAGGGGGAAGTAGATTTTTAAGACAATTAATTACATCTCCGAATTAAATTAAGCATAGTAAATTATTTTGGGTACCAATAATTAAAAATACGAATACTGAAAACCACAAATTTAATATTTTGTGTTTTTCAATCCGCAAGGAGTGAAAAAGGGGTAAGTAGGATTTAATCAAGTGCAATTTATGATATGGGCTATTAAAAATAAACATACGAAAACTACCAGCAACAGTATTTATATTTTGTGAAATTCAACCCATAGATAAGGTGTAAAACAGATATTGGTATTCTTTTAAGATTCATCAATATACCTCAATATTTAACTAAACGTAATAAATAATACATATTGGGTTCTAATAATAATCATATGAAAACAAAAAAATAACAATATTTATAACCCCGAAATTCTTTCTCTAAGGGGTTGGGAGGGATTGGTATTGTAAGAACATTTTTTTAAATTAAAAAATGTTTTTTTCCGTATTTTATAATTGTTAAAGATTATATGGGGTAGCAATAATAAACATAATAAAATCACCATCCACAATTTTTATTTTTTTATTTTCGAAATGCAACCCCGAATGAACGAAAAAGATGAATATAGTTTTAAGATTAATATTTAGAACTCCGAATTTAGTTAAGCATAATAAATTATTTTAGTACCAATAATATACATAAGAAAACTACACCCACAATTTTTTTAATTCAACCCCTAAAGGATGAAAAAAAACGTAAATATGGTTTAAAAATAATTAATTATATTTCCTAAGCTAACCGAGCATAAAAAAAGATAGAAGGGACCAATAAGAACAAAAAATTACTAACCACAATTTTACCTTTTTTTTTAAATTCCAGCCCTCAGAGGTGAAGTAGAGATGAATATGGTTTTGGAAATAAATAAATTTTATTTCCAATTTAATAATGTTTGATAAAAAAATTGGGTACCAATAATAAACGTATGAAAATATTATATAGTTGAAATAAATTAAGCACAATAAATTATTTGTTTACCAATAACAAACATACAAATAGTATGAACCATATTTTTATCTGTTTGTGGAATTCAAATTATAAAGTTGGTAAATGTGTATGTGTATTTTTAAAACCAAAAACTTACACATCATATTCAATTTGAATAAGAAAATAGAAACAAAAAAAACTTTCATTAAGAGTTACTTTTTTTTAAATTCGTTTTTCAATAGGGGCGAAAACGGGGAAATTCTTTATTTATTTTAAAAATCTTATCTCCGAAACTAATTTAGAAAGACATAATTTAATGGTTAAAATAATAAACTTAACATTATTATTTATCTTATTTTCAAGATTCCGCTACTAAGGGCGGTTAAGAAGTTAGGTTTAGTTTAAAGAAAAGAATACATATTTCTGAATCTACATACTAGAGTTAGAAATTTAGGATGAACACTAAGAATAAAGAGTTAACAATTGTATTTTGTAAGTTTTTCTGATTTTTTCTTTGAGAATAAGTTTTTTTATCATTAAAAAAAAGTATTATCTTTTAGCAAACAAAGCAAGAATCTTATCATAAATAACGTAAATACTTTATTACGTATAGTCCTTTTACCATTTTTTTGATATTATACACCAAAAGCAGTGAAACGGGGACATGTTAGTTTTTATAGTAATAAACCAGATATCCAAAAAAAATTAAGATGTAGGTAGGAAACTGAGCAAGAATAACCTACAAAACTATGATTTGATATCATTTTTTAACTTTTACCATTGTATCTATATCCCACCATAAAAGGAGTGAATGGGCGGACAGTTTTTTTTTATATTTTAAAAGTCGTATCTCTGAAAATAAGCACGCAGATTGTAAGTTATGTGGAATGATTTATAAAATGCAAAATCTACCAAATTTTTTTATAATTTGCTGAAGTTAAACTTTTTTAAAGAAATATTAAAAATATGTTTTTAACTTAAAAAAAACATCTGCTCTAATCAAACTGAATTTAAGTTATCGGAAATGATAGTTAAACACACTTTAAGTCTTATTCAACGTTCTACGAAATATCACCTCTTAAGTTGTAACAGGGGTTGATATTAATTTAAAAAATGTATATGTTATGAAGTCTTTAAATCAGTATTTTTTAGATATAAATTCAATAAAAATAAGTGTTTTTGTTATTTTTAATTAGGATTTCACATCTACAGAAAAAAGGAAAGTATAGGTGAGTTGGTTTTTGTTTGGTTAATAGATATTGCCATATTAACTTAGTTCTTAATTTTTACATGGGCATCCCTGTGGGAATAGGGGTGAAGATAAAGAATTTGGAGAATTTTTTTTAATACTCGTTAAACTAAGAATAAACTAATACGTTGGATAATAATTTTTAATGTCTGTACTCTTTATCTAAAATATACGATTTTATAACATATCCCAATTTAAGAGAGGTATTTGTAATAAAGTGAAATTATTTAATTATTCTAAGCATAGCTTAAACCATAGTAAATAAAAGTTAGTAAAATAATGGCGTTTAAATATGTAAAATGAAATTTATGTATATTTAACAATTATTAACACTGTCTACCTCACGAAATGGAAAGGAGATAAGTGTGAGTTCATAAAGGTAAAATATATACGTGAACAATTTAAAACAGAAGTTTAAAAATCAGCTACTTGATATTTACTAAAAATTAAAAAGGCATACGCATATTGACTTTAATAATTATCATTCTTAAACAGTTTTGTTATGAAATAAATCTTTTATGCACCTAACAAATTTATTGTGTGTTTTTATTTAGAAAAAAAGTTTGGAATTAATAACAATCTTTTCTTTCCAATGGTAATATTTTAGCAATAGTCTGAAATTGAGCGTGCTAAGACATGTGTTTTAAGCTAGTAATAAAAAAATGTATTCTTCTTTTATATATGACATAACACATTACAATTGTCTAGGTTGCTCTGGCTTTTTTTTTTCAATCTGAGTATGGTAATTTCAAATAACGACGTGAGTGACTGCCAGGCTATTGAACGCCGTGGAACAAAAAAAAAGTAAACATTGAAAGAGTCATATCAGTATCGGAAATAAACTAATTACACAGCTTGATCTACTTTAAACAACTAAGCAATCATTCCTTTTGGTTCGTACTACTTTGTCCCTGACCAAACACAGACATTTCGGTTTCCTTCATTGTGAAGACAAAACTGTCTTTGCAGATCATTGGTTTATATTAGCTTATTTTCATTAAGTTATTTGTTACCTACTTAGCTTACACTGTACAGTATTAGTATAAGTATTTCTTACCAACAATACTCCAGACTTTGTTTTTAACTCTTAAATTTATTTTTTCGCTCTGAATGTTTTTGTATACATCGCATTAAATTATTTATCTTAATTACCTAAGATAAATAAGGCAAAACTGAAAAACATTTGTAAAATTCTCTGAATATATTGGCGTAAGCTAACTATATATTTCAGATTTTGTTCATTGAAAGTAATATTTTATGTAACATAGGAAAATACACATTTACTGGTTAAAAGTTTTTATTTTACTAATTAACCTTCTGGGGATGTCCGTTTTAAAAATGGATCATGAGATTTGGAGGACAATAAGGTCGGTAGTCAAGTAACTTGTTCTTTAGCGCTCGTCTTGCAAAAAGACAAATAACAAATTGCTGAACAAAGTAATTATGACAGTATTTTGGGCCCGTACAGGTACGTGTAAGTAGACATACAAATTAAACAATTTTCCTTTGGCTTCCTTTTGAGGGTTTGCCTTTCTTGATTTCCACAAGAATTTCCACGATGGTAAAGTGTCAATTTGTGCTAATTAGCGAGAGGAAAATTGGAAGATCCCGGATTATTGCCAAGGGGAGAATCCGCTTGGGAGCAGTCGTAAGGGTAGTAGAGAGGGGAGTGGGACTTGAGGGTGTTTAATGAAGGTTCTGGCCGAGTGTCGCTATGGTGTGTCTTATAAAAAGACGAAAAATAAAAGAAGGGAAAATTATGGTAAGTATTTGTACAAAAATGTAAGAACCATTTTCGAGGCTCCAGGAACTTCTTTTATCTTTGAGGATGAAAACTGTTAGCACGGATTAATTTTCTGGAATCACCAGTAGAGCTGAAAAGAAAAGAAGTTACTATAAATTTTCTTTCTAGTAGAATTAATTTTCTTAAGGGAATGTTGTGTTTGCTAAATACAATTTCTTTATGTAGGTTCCTCCTACTCTAAATTTATTGATGTTTTGAAACATTGTGACACACCTTTTTTATATTGTTATCATTGTTTATTTCAGTTAAGGGTGTATATAATGTTCATTTATTGCCTTGTAGTAAAACTCAGAAAATTGTTTTATTTATCAACTGGTATATCTTCTTCTTAAAAAAATATAATTAATTTCATAAACACGTCTGGTTGGAAAAAATTACGTAAAGAGTGTACACAATTTTAAAACATGTTTGTTTTTTGATGATCGAATTATTTAGAAAATCAATTCTACGAAGTAACAATTTTTTAAATATTTTTAATATTGCGAGATTAAGAGTTCTCGTTTTCTACGTTTAAAATAATTTTATTGCTTCTTTTTTGTCACAGTCTAGTTATTATTGCCATTAAAGAGTGAAATGAAACCTACTTGAAATTAAATTCATAAACGCTTACTCATACGCTAGATACACATATGCATATTAAAAAAGTAACCAGAAGTAGTCACTTTTAAAAAGTTTTATGTTTCGATGGATTATGTTTGTAATTCATATGTATGTGATTCATTATGTTGCGCTGATATATTTGGAATTAACCTTGAGCCGTCACGGCTTGTACACTTCTGTGGTATTAACGCCATTAATATAACCTTATTTTTTAATTTTCTTTTATACAATACAATAATTTGTCTCTCAAGCTAGAAAGCTTGGTTTTGCAGCTCTTACGAACCATCCAATTATAGGAACATGCATGCCTGATGTTAGTATTCTGACCAGATGTACGTCAAGGGTAGTAGTTTGGTACATTTGGTACAATGTGCCGTAGTAAAACTTGTTGTATGAAAGCAAAAATTAACTACTGGTGTGCTATGTTAATCATCCTACGACGTCACTTACTGCAGATATTAAAAAAGAGCAGAGCTATTCTTAAGGGTTTATGTCCCGTCCAGGTTATTATTTTATATTTACCTTCCATACGGTTAAACGTGCCGACTTTATGAGTGCTTAACCTTGCACAAAATGGAAAAAACATACATATTTATCACATACCTTTTGCATTATTAACTAAAAAAATGCATTTTTATCTTTTTTGAGCATTATGTATAAGTAGAATGAAATGGAATATAAAACTAGAAATTTTGAGTTTTAAATTCAGTTTTAATGACTGCTATGTGATAGGATAGATTTTATTTCAGAAAAAAATATGTTATAATACCTTGCCTTTTTAATCATCGGAATTTATATGTTTTTGAAGGGCTGGATAAAATTAAATACATATTTATTTTCTGTAGGAAACTCAAACCACACCACGTAGTAGCCACTAACATTGCTTTTAAACACAAACATTTTAGTTATTTATTTCATGGTTCTCCTTATCCATATTGAACACAAATGTTAAAAATTCTATCTTGTCGGCTATCTATGCAAAAAAATGCTCTTTATATAATTTAATAATTTATATAATTTATATAATTTGGTCGTTCAAAAAGTTTACAGGTTAAAACGTAAAAATAATATATGACTTGGAACGGTATATACACCGTTAACATTCCATCCATCATTCGAAATAACAGCAAACGAGACTAACCGTTAAACACAGCTCATATAATTAAGCAAGTGATATACTCACTTGTTTTTTTTAAAGTGAGTTGGTGCCAAACAATAATCAATAAATATTTACGCGGGAATATATTTATGTGTCATATTTTCATAACTACAGTTTAGTAACGTAATATGTACCTACAAGGGATCCGACAAAATATTTTATGTTGAAATAAAATAGTTTGTAACCCATTAACAATCATCAACGATATTGTAAAGACATTTTCAGATAGAGTAAAATTTTCTACAAAAAATAATGTCCTTAATTGGTAGAGAAATGAAAATGAAAAATGAAAATCGACATGTCGTTTCCCCATTGAGGCAAGCGTCTACATATATAGAATGGGACAGACGTAACATTCCAGCCAGCCTAGAGAATGCGTAAGGTGAGATGAGATGGGGTATAGAGCAGTGACGGAATGAATTGGTTGGGGGGGGGGGGAATAGGGAGTACCCCGAGAAAACACAAAGGCCACGGCAACGACCGCCACGTTTCACACTTGCGAAAAATTATGGGTTCGATACCACTGGGATCCAAACTCTAATAGCTTTGGAGAGGAAGGCGAATTCTCTAATCACATTTTTTTAAAATAAATATGAGTGGCACACTGGCCAGTTTGACAGTCACCAATGAGCAACAAGCAACCCCCCCCCCCCCCTTATTTTAGGTAATTTTTTATGTAACACCTAGTACTATTATATTTGTGATTGTTGTTTTTGTTGTTGTTTTTGGTGGTGGTGGTGGTGGTTTGGTGGTGGTGTTGGTGGCATGTGTAAGCACCAAGGAGACGTTAAAGACAACAAAATTGCATTCATGTCATATTCGAAATTCAAACCCAGAGCTCCCGCACTGGTACTCGTTGCATAGCCGACTACACTACGGAAGCCGAATCCATCGAACCACGGTGCATAATTAAAAATAACATTTTATGTTTTATTCCTAAGCATACAATGAAAATTATTAAACTGTACAATTTTAAGCAAATTTGCCACGAATCCATGGTATTACCCATCATTTTGTTCAGTAAAAGGTCAAATAAATACTATATATTACATTTTTGTATTGTAAAATTCCCACACAGCTCCAAAGGAAATAACTTTTATTAACATGTACAGGCCGGTATATAAATGGTACCAGTTTTGTTTTTATCAATTGAGACAAGTTTTAAATCAGCAGAACTATTTAAAAGTAATATACCTAACGTCTTTACAATTAAATAAAGTTTTGTTTCATACTAGTATGCATTAGTTATGTTATATTCAATTTCAAGTTTGAAATAAAAACCAAACTTTTTTTAACGATGGGATTTTTTTACCAAGTTATTGCCCGTTTGTACAACTAAATATATAACGGAAGTTTCGTTGATTTCGTTGTCTAGTTATTTATAATTAAAGCACAAAATTATAAAGTTATCTTATTTAAAATGTGATTACTATAAAAAATGTACGTAACATTAGCACAGACTTTTATTTAGTACACACGTTTAGTATGAGGCACATATAGAACGATGAGATACATTCTTTTAATTAAAAAAGAAACTGTAAAACCGTTTCTTGGTTACATTCGAAGAAAGTACTCCGGGAATAAAAAGTAACTGGTACCGCCCGGCCACCGTTGGGTGGTTAATTTGCATTTCTCTTGTTTCCAAGATTTACCAGACGACACTTTTACTGACCCTCGAGACTGCTGAACCTGGTCTGAACAAACACGGTTTGTCATTTACTGCTCAGCTTCGAGATGGGAGGAGCCGTAAAAACCTTTACTGCCGCCAGAGTCTTAATTTCGGCGCAAAGTTATTTACGACACGGCCCCTCTTTAGTTTACGACGGTCGACGGTGTTAAGAATAAAAGGAACAGGAGCTTAATCGGATTACAGAGGAGACGAGAACAGCAAACGCCAGGCGGCCTGCTGTGCCTTCTGATATCATCTTTCCCTTGCAGCGCACCACCTCGGAAACTCTTCTCTTTCCCTGCCAGAGAGCTGCTACTCCTTTCATTTTACAATTTCACTTCCCACCACAATGCATGTCCCACAGTCATAATATCGTTGCATCAAGCAAGCAAACGTGTGGGCCGATGGGGGAAAAAAAAATTATCCACATTTCTGACGAATCACCAAAAACGCTGACACAGCTGAATTTTATTTACAAACAGGAAGCCTAAACACTAATTTCAACATTTATAACTTCAAAAATTACAAAATTTAATCCCCTATTTAACTCCCTAAGGGAATGAATTTACACAAATACCCTTTAGTGCTCACGGAGTGTTTGCTTGTAACGACAATTAAAAGATAAAAATAGTGAAAATTAAATTTACAGACAACTTCTCTGCTGTAATCAACACCATTTATAAATTAAATGACTATTTTTTTAAGTCTAGTATAATTTTTTGTATGATTTTTTTTGTTCACAACATTAATGCTCGATCTCAGATGCCATGTTTACTTATTTATTTATTTTCGTTTTTTAGTCATTACTTTTATTCAAGAGCGATTTATAAAATTCCAACTGAATACCTCCCTCAAATTTTCTGTTCTGCCAAAAATGTTTTCATCGGATATTCCCTTATTGTAATATCATGGGTATAAAAAGATGCGCTGTTCTCCGTAATTGTCATCACTTGCGTGACTTTTCACACCTATGATATTACACTAAGTAAATATATGTTTGTGGCAACAAATGCAAGGGAGATATCGTGTTAAATTTTATTATAGCCCTTAAAAATAATGGCGAAAAAAATGCAAAAGTCAATATTGTGTTTTAGATCGAGCCTTAACCACTAATTTTCACTGACTATATGTCTAGTCACAAGCGGCATTTCTAGTTGATTCCCAGAAAAAAATTTGTGTGTACTAAAAAGGCATGAATAAAATAATTACAGAGGTCTTAATGTTTTACTTTAATTCACGCAAAGATAACTAAAAATAATATTGAAATTTAAAACAGTGCAATTTACAAAGATATTTCCTACGCCTGTCAAACATTCAATAATGCTTTAAAATAAATGATGTGAGACATTTGACTAAAGAAATAAATTAAATGGGGACATGATGTTAGTCTTTCTGGGCATTTTCATTACAACTTATGTTACCAACATAAATTCGGAAACAGAGAGAAACAAAACTTTGAAGAAATTCGTATCAAAGAAGCTCGAATGGCGAAGAGACAAATTTTTTTATCGTGGTACAAGTTTCATGTTACCTTTCTCATTTCCGTTATTCATCCCGAAAACTCCACAGCTGAAATAAAAATTTCTTTGGGAATATCAACACTTCCACTTGCGGTAAATTAAAGTGGCTTTGTACTTAAAATCTAACACATCTATGACCTCACCGGGAGTATAATCAAGAAGTTGACGATTCAACCAAATTTGCCACTGCAAAGGCAGGGTTATTATTTTTAAATCCTGGTACGTCACTCATAAAACATCAGAACGACGAAACCATCTATCAATTCGGCAGGCTTTGAAGGTGACATCATTCAATAAAGCTAAACCTAAGCCTATATTTTTGGGACTTGACTGCTTTTGCAGTTCACGTTTTAAGACTCGGTGTTATACGCTAGGTTTGTCGTTTTTTTTTTTTGTTTTCACCACAAGGGTTTATCTTGAAAAAACATTTTAATTTAATGATTATTTTCAACCAGATATTTACTCAGTGCTATCTAAAAAAAGTGTTAATTGTTGTAAAATAAAGCTTATTAAGTATCTGGTGAGGAAAATTTGTGACCCACCAACGAATTGCGAGAAAGCTACGGGAATAAATTTACAAGTGAAACACTAGGTAAATCAATAGATTTGACAAGAAAATTATATGACTCAACAGCTCATATGTGGCACTTTGTGTTTGTGTAGAAAAAAAAAGTTTTACTTGACGTCTTTGCAACTCAACTCTTTGCCCTGAAGTATCCGCTTTCGGGCAAAGAGAGAGGGAGATAGAGAGAGAGAGAGAGAGTCCTACCGCGCGGAAGCACTCTCGAGTTCGTCGTAGGGGCGGGATCCGAAGAACAGAGAGAAATCCTGATGAGAAGCACGCTGGAAAAGGGTTTGGAGAGATGGTAAGAGGGGACGGGCAAAGGGAACGACGTTGGAGAAGGATGAAAAGTCTTGGAAATTATTGGCTTATGCAAACGGTTTTAATCCGTAATTTGCATGTTCAAACATGGTGGCTGTTCGGGGTGTTGCTAGGACGGGAAGGGGGGGGGGGCAAGCACCCTGGAAGGAAGGGCTGCGGTGCCTCCCTCCTGTGGTATCTGTGTTTACACAGCTTGGCGCGGGGCAGGGCCTACCGCGGCCGGAGGATCTCTCGCGCGCGGAACTGTTTACCGCCGGCGGAGGGCGCCCCCCGCATTGTGCTGCACAGCGCGTGCTCATTAAGCCCTTCGCCCCCGTCATTCCGTCGGTCGCGTGACCTGCAGCCTATCGTCGGAGGGCCCGAAAAATTCCATCCTTCTGCCCGTCGGAAGTTTGGCGAACTCATACTTTCGACGTACGGACGGACGGATTATATCTAGGGTTTTAGCTGCGGCAGTCAATTTCCAATGAAATTCAGGCCTGTGGTGTGTGTATTATTAGGTCGATCAGATGTTTTGCACAACAACATCGCGGTTCTTAAAACTCACGTCCAAAAAAATCCAAACACGTCTCTGAATTTTTCTGCAGATATGATGGTACAATACGTACAAAAACAACATCGAAATAAGTCTCTGAGAAAAAAACACGGATTGTTGGTAGCACTTACTTGGGAAAATATTTTGACGGACGGATAAAGCCATGAAAATCACTACTTGTATCGCTGCGTGGCTTTGACAGATGACGGGCGGAGACGACGGGCTATTGTAATAGAGCCTTTAGTCGACGCCTTGCGACCAGCCAGATAGAAGTCTCATTCCTAAAGACCCGGCCACAATCAACATTAATCTTTCACTAGCACAACACAGGTAAACTCCGTGCCATTCAGTCGGACTTTGCTTCAATATTACAATGCAATAAGTATTTATACTAGCCCAGTACTAGTATTTAGAAAAGTTCGCTCTAGGTATTACTCCTGTTAATTAATACTGTGTTATTTCTAAAAACAATGCTACGTTTTCGGCCAATCATAAGCTCTGTAGTTATTTGAAAGTTTTATTTAACAAATAAGAAACACAGTGTGTTGACTAGATCGTGTTTAATATTGTTTACTTTTTTTCATAACGTTCTCACGGTGGAGTTTATCTAAAAACATCACGGTCCAATTTCCGAAGGAGAATAAATTTATTTCTGCATTTAATTTTGCAATTCATGTACTATGATAAATCTTATTATGTTAAATTTGATTATACCCTTATAATTAATTGAACACGACCAACCACCGCAAACATTTAATTTTTTTCAAGGCTGAAACAACCAAAATAATCAAAGGAGTGGAGTTAAGTTAATGTTCGTTGTATCCAGGCTGCTAGTCTAGTTTTGTGTTTGTGAAAATGCTTATCGCTATAGCTATCCTTGTGTAAATACTTATTATGTTGTTTGTGGCCGGGACATAGATAACCCCACGTCCACATAGCAAGAAAATGCTTGATTCTAGCTAACTAATCTCCACTTTTCATGATTTCAGCTGCACCGAACAAGCCCAATTTAAAACTTCGCCAAACTCGCAGAACGTAAGTCTCAGCCTTCATTTTCAAGTTCGAGTTTGAATCAAGCTTGATGTGTCAGGCTTGCGTGAAAAACTTGACACGGGTCAATTTCAAGCTTGCAATAATTTACATGTCATGTGTGTATCCCTCTCATTTTGAACTTTCTTTCCGTGCGTTAAGGTGAAACTTTAAGAGTGAGAGTGGTAATATTAGGTCGGCGACTGTATAATTACTTTTAAATCGCGCGGAAGGATAGTAAGGTCAGTTTATGTAAAGTTACTTACATTGAAAATATTGTAAGATTTTGTAAATATGTTAATTATCTCAAATTGACATTTTTATAGCTGGTTTCGAGGAAGGAAAAGTTTGTTAATTAGCATTTAAAAAAAGAAAATTTGGATTTAAATTATTTAAACAGCTTGTAATTAAGTATTTTAGTATTTGTAATATTTTTTTTAAAAAGTTCATTATTTTTAAATAATATCGATTCAATAGTTTCTCTGGGCTTCGGAACCCTTTCCACCACCGACTTTCAAACAATTCAATGTGAATTAACTGCGGTTTTACGGAAAAATATAAAGAAACATTCAGTAGGAGTGTTCAAAAACACAATTCAAAAAAATTATAAAATAGCAAAAGAAATCCTTCTTGTTAAGAAATTATTTGTAACGTAAGTAATAAGTACGAAGTTGGTACACCTGCCTACTTTTATTTGCTACAATAAATATAGTATATTACAACAAGGAAACAAAAAATTTCTCATGTATTATAGTACTTAAAATATTGCAGAGACACATTAAAAGAATCATCACAATATGTCAAACTTATCCTAAAAAATATGTGGGAATTTCACCTTTCACCAAAAACAATTGTTAATTTTAGTAGTATATAATAGTTCCTCCGGGGACAGGGTCCAGGGTCCGGTGCCGGTGCCGGTGTCCGCCATCTTGGATTGTGACGTCGCGGTGGCCATCTCGGATGAGCGTAACGGGACATAGCGTAACGGTACACAACGTAACGGGACACAAAGTAACGGGACAAGTAGATCACGGTGGCCATCTGGGATCCGCCATTATGGATGACGTCATTATGTTCTAGAAAATTCCGGCATTGTGTTGTCCACCATATTGGATGATGACGTCACTGTTGCAATTATCATTATGGTCGCCATCTCGAAATTTAGACGCCATCTTGGAAATCCGCAATTTTTATGTTAGAAAATCGGGATGAATTCCAAAATTCATCAAAAAATTAACTTAATAGAATTCTGATTGATTATATCGATTCCCGTCCTCGGTTCGAACCCGGTGAGGGCAAAAAAATAAAAATGACGACCGATCCTTCCTTCGTGGTGGGTGCTGGCAGACTGACTCCCACCACTTTTTTTCAAAGCATATATATCGTCAGTGAGCATGACGCCATGTCCGCCATCTTGAAATTTGGACGCCATCTTGAAAATCCGTAATTATTTAGCTAGAAATTCGGGAAAAATTCCAAAATTCATCAAAAAATAAACTTATTCGAATTCTGTTTGATTAGATTGATTTACATCCTTGGTTCAATTCCCGGCGATAGTAAAAAATAAAAAAAATAAAAACAGATCCTCCACAGAAGCCACCTACAGACTGATCTACCAAGGTACATATATCGTCAGCTGATATGACATCATGTCCGCCATCTTGTCTTCATTCGCTGGAGACCACCATCTTGTTTTCGTCCGCTAGAGTGTACTGATGCCATGTTAGTATAATTTTCTGGTCACCATACCCTTGTCCTCAACTGCTGGCAATGAACTTTGACCTTGACCTTGAACTTTGACCTTGGCCTTGACCTTGACAAATGTCCTTGAACTTTGACCTTGACCTAGAACTTTGACCTTGACCCTGAAATTTGGCCTTGACCTTGAAATTTGACCTTGAACTTGAAATTTGACCTTTACCTTGAAATTTGACCTTGACCTTGAAATTTGATTTTGTCCTTGAAATTTGACTTTGTCCTTGTCAACCATCATGGATCCGACATTTTATGTTCAGTACATGCTACCAGGAGCTACCACCTGCTGGAGTACGCCATCTTGTGTGTGTGTACTTGTAGTATAGAGTAAATTTCCATCTGGATAATTTTATTCTAACCTGCTACAGTGCAGTAATCATTTATTATGGAGGTGCCCCCGCCATTTTGAAATTCGGCCGCCATCTTGAAATCATGTAATAATGTAGCTAGAAAAGCGGGAAGAAATCCAAAATTCATCAAAAAAAACACTCATTAACTTACATATCGATTCGATCGATTCCCGTCCTCGGTTCGATCCCTGGATGATGTCAAACTTTAATTTTATGTAAAAAATAATAATTTCAATAAACCATGTTTAACATTCGTAAAGAGACTCTAAATCCTCTACTACCATCATCCTATCAGACATCAAGACCACCATATTGGAAATTCGTAATTATAATGCTAGAGATTCGGGAAAAAGTTCAAAATTCATTAAATAAATTTATAACCTATATACTGATTGATTAGATCGACTAAGGTCCTTGGTTCGATCCCTGGCCGATACAAAACAACTTTAATTTTAAAAAAGTACCAAAAAAGGTTAAGGTTCAGGAAATAAAACACCACAAAGTCTTTTACAAACATAATATTTATTACTCAATTTCTATCCTACTACAGAATCACTTGCGAAAGCCAGCAATCTTATAAACATTTAGCCCTGCATAGATGTGCAACGACTACTTCTTAGCTCCAGCAGCTCCAAATGCTCCAAATTCATGACAGCTCCAAATGCTCCAAATGGCTCCAACAGCTCCAAATGCTCCAAAAGGCTCCAACAACTCAAAATGCTCCAAATAGCTCAAAATGCTACAACAGCCTCCAAATACTCCAAAGGCTCCAAAGCTCCAAATGGCTCCAACAGCTACAACAGCCTCCAAATGCTTAACACAGCTCCAAATGGCTCCAAATGCTCCAAACGGCCTCCAAATGCTTGACAGCTCCAAAAAAGACTCCAAATGCTCCAACAGCCTCCAAATGCTTAACAGAGCTCCAAATGGCTCCAAATGCTCCAAACGGCCTCCAAATGCTTGACAGCTCCAAATGCTCCAAATGGCTCCAACAGCTCCAAATGCTCCAAAAGGCTCCAAATGCTACAACAGCCTCCAAATGCTCCAAAGGCTCCAAAAGCTCCAAATGGCTCCAAATGGCTCCAAATGCTTCAAAATGCTCCAATTGCTCCAACAGCTCCATCTTCAATTGGTTCCAAATGATTCCAATTACTTTTCTTATCGAACTTGGCATGATTACTAACATGTCTTTATTAGTATACATTTTGACTGGCAGTGGTATAGTATTTTGCACCTTTAAGTTATAAGTTTTATTTAGAAATCAGATTTCGATAAATGGTAGATACCATTTGGAAAGAAAATATATTAATTTATCTTCAAGTTTATACACATACATTTAATTTAAGCCATTATTGTATGTAGCCAGCTTCCCTCGGTTCTTTGAGTATGAAGGATATTTCTGTAATGTTCGAATAGTTTCCTGCACAAAGCGATCCATGTAGTAGTCGTAGCCTGTCAACCAATATGTTAGGATCTTCACATGAGGTATAATTAATCTCTTCTGCTGCGTTCATCATCATCCTTGCATGTTTATAATAAATATTATTATCTTTGGTGTCTATCGTTTTAAGACCAACCACAAGGTCACTTTCGTCATCGTGCCAGTGATTATCACAAGCTTGATCAGGAAAATTTATTTTATTACGACGTTTCCATCGTTTTGGTCTCAAACCACCATCACAGTCTTCGCTCTTGCATGCTTTTGGTGCTTCAGCCTTAGATGTGTCAGCACAGTCTTCGTTCATGCCAGCTTCTGATGTGTCACCACAGCGGCTGAATTTCAAGATGGCAGGGGCACCTCCGTAATAAATGATTACTGCACTGTAGTGGGTTAGAATAAAATTATCCGGATGTAAATGTACTCTATACTACAAGTACACACACACACACACAAGATGGCGTACTCCAGCAGGTGGTAGCTCCTGGTAGCATGTACTGAACATAAAATGTCGGATCCATGATGGTTGACAAGGACAAAGTCAAATTTCAAGCACAATGTCAAATTTCAAGGTCAAGGTCAAATTTCAAGTTCAAGGTCAAATTTCAAGGTCAAGGTCAAATTTCATGGTCAAGGTCAAAGTTCAAGGTCAAGGACATATTTCAAGGTCAAGGTCAAAGTTCAAGGTCAAGGTCAAAGTTCATTGCCAGCAGTTGAGGACAAGTTTATGGTGACCAGAAAATTATACTTACATGGTATCAGTACACTCTAGTAGACGAAAACAAGATGGTGGTCTCCAGCGAATGAAGACAATATGACGGACATGACGTCATATCAGCTGACGATATATGTACCTTGGTAGATCAGTCTGTAGGTAGCTTCTGTGAAGGATCTGTTGTTTTTTTTATTTTTTACTATCACCGGGAATTGAACCAAGGACGTAAATCAATCTAATCAAACAGAATTCGAATAAGTTTATTTTTTGATGAATTTTGGAATTTTTCCCGAATTTCTAGCTAAATAATTACGGATTTTCAAGATGGCGTCCAAATTTCAAGATGGCGGACATGGCGTCATGCTCATTGACGATATATATGCTTTGAAAAAAAGTGGTGGGAGTCAGTCTGCCAGCACCCACCACGAGGGAAGGATCGTTCGTCATTTTTATTTTTTTGCCCTCACCGGGTTCGAACCGAGGACGGGAATCGATATAATCAATCAGAATTCTATTAAGTTAATTTTTTGATGAATTTTGGAATTCATCCCGATTTTCTAACATAAAAATTGCGGATTTCCAAGATGGCATCTAAATTTCAAGATGGCGACCATAACGATAATTGCAACGGTGACATCATCATCTAATATGGCGGACAACACAATGCCGGAATTTTCTAGAACACAATGACGTCATCCAAAATGGCAGATCCAAGATGGCCACCGTGATCTACTTGTCCCGTTACGTTGTGTCCCGTTACGATGTGTCCCGTTACGCTATGTCCCTTTACGCTCATACAAGATGGCCGCCGTGACGTCACAATCCAAGATGGCGGACACCGGCACCGGCACCGGACCCTGGACCCTGTCCCCGGAGGAACTATTATATACTACTAATTTAAAATTATTTTTTATGAATATGGAAGAATAAGCGTTTCAGCAACTCTACCCCAAAAGTTCTCTCTAGGACTCAAAGGCCAAAACAAAAAAATAATAAGAAAGGTGTGGTTTTAAATGTACGCGCGTTAGATGTTACACTTTTTTAGGGTAATAAAAATAACTTTTATTTTGCTTTCAAATAATTAATAGAAATAAAATTAAAATAAAAGGACTGGAGTGATATTTTAAATACGTTTGTGAAGTAGCTACAATTGCAATCAAATATAAATATTGAATAAATTCTCAGTATTTAACATTAATATAAACACTCTATTAAAATTATTTTTTCAATTTAGTAAAATAATAGGTGTAAATTTAAATTATTAAGGAAAATAATATTAATTTTAATAAATAATGAAAATTTTTATCATATATGAAATAATAATGTAATAAATTATCATTTATAATGCAAATGAAATATACCTACGAGGACATAAACTTATGCACATAAATACACCTTAAAATACACTTGAAAAATTTTATAAACACAATTTAAATTTCTAATATTCACAATAAATCAATGTTTTTAATTATATTGATAAGAATTTAATATTAAATCTTAAAATACCTTTATTATTTAAAGGCATATGTTTTTTGTATTTGTTTTAGCCTGATTTTTGTATTTAGCCTTTCTTTCATCCTGTGAAAATTACTTTGCTTGGTGCGAGCTTATCGTAAATATTCGCTGTCATTATTTTTATTCATAACGCGCCAAAAGAAGTACAACTTCAAAACACGTAGCACACGAGAGACGCCGCACGTCTGGCCCTGGCAGACCGGCCGTTGCACCTTCGTATCGATTGATCGAAGCCGCGCGCCCGCACCGTGACATATCCAAGTTTAATGGCAGCCGCGGCGTGCGTATGAAGCACCGGCGACGGTTGAAGCGTGTCTGCACCACGCCCACCCCTCCCCTTCCCACTCACTGTATCATCACCGACCACCAGTGGTGCAGTGGTGAGCTCCAAGCGCCAAATTAACAACAACGCTGATTGGAAACATTCCCTTCGGCCACGCCGCGAACAGGTCGACCTCAGACTCGTCGATATTAACCCCCGTGCGATTGTTGTGGTCGGAGACGCGCTCGTATCGATGTTTGGAATGAGTAGTATAGGATAGTATGTTCTGGCACAGGCTTCCAGGCTGTGGTGCTGTGTGTCCTTTCCGCCATCTTGGATTTTGACGTCACGGCGGCCATTTTTGACTCAAAATTCCTCAAAATTCCTCAAAATTGACTCAAAATGACTCAAAAATTCACGTTTTAAGAAAAAATTTCCCGTTTTCGAGGGAAAAATTCCCGTTTCGAGGGAAAATTTCCCGTTTTATTCCGTAAAAATCCCAGCAGCTAGAAATTCCTGATAGAGGCTTAAGCATCCTTAACTCAAGCCTCAGTTAAGCCTCTTTTAGAATTATGACGTCACCGTTGCAATTTTCGTTACGCCCGCCATCTTGAAAATCCGCAATTTTTATGTTAGAAAATCGGGAAAAAATTTAAAAATCATTAAAAAAATCATTTGATCGAACTAAAAAAAATATTAAAAACCACTGTTGCAGTTATCGTTACGGTAGCCATCTTGGATTATATAAATGTTGCATATTTCTTTACACCCGCCATCTTGGTTGAGTACCATGCCATTCTTACACTTTACGTTACGACCACCATATTGGATCCTATTAATGTTGCAATTATCGTTATGGTCGCCATCTTGAAATTTAGTCGCCATCTTGTAATTTAGACGCCATCTTGTAATTTAGACGCCATCTTGGAAATCCGTAATTTTTATGTTAGAAAATCGGGAAAAATTCCAAAATTCATCAAAAAAAATTAACTTTTTAGAATTCTGATTGATTATATCGATTCCCGTCCTTGGTTCGAAACCGAAGAGGGCAAAAAAAATATCACATCAGATCCTTCCTCCACAGAAGCCACCTACAGACTGACCTACCACCACCAATAACAAGGTATTTACCATCAGCTGGTATGACGTCATGTCCGCCATCTTGTCTTTGTCAGCTGGAGGCCGCCATCTTGGTTTCGTCGGCTAGAGTGCGCTGACGCCATGTTAGTTTAACTCTTACCCGATAGAGTGCAGTAATCATTTATTATTATCGAGGTGCCCGCCATCTTGAAATTTGGCCGCCATCTTGAAATCATGTAATTATTTAGCTAGAAATGCGGGGAAAATACCAAAAGTCTCCGAGGAAATCAATTATTAATTTTCATATTGAATCGATGGATCCCTGTCCACGGTTCGATTCTTGACCAGTGACAGTTGTAACTAATTATGAAATAAATTTTAGATTCTGTTTTCCATTACCTTTCACGGAGTTTATTAATCATTCACTCTACGAAAAACAACTCAAGTCAATATACCTGACCAACGAATTAATACAGTGCCGATTAGCCTATTATGAAAGTCTAATTTTTCAATAATCTGAAAAACATATAAGCTGTTCATGTACAAAGCCATACATATAGATCAATTGTCTTCAGTCCATGAGACCGAGTCACGTCATTATCAGACGTATAGGCTAGTCATTTCAGGTCCGCATGAACTTCGTCGTTAGCTAATTATATTCAATTAATCCCTCGTGACATTTTTTATACTTACTAAAGGACCAAGTGACCTTGAAAAATATTTTAGTAACACCAAGAGGTTTTTAAACTAGTAAATATTCAATCACTACATTTTGTACTACGCACAATAAAAAAAAAAACAGGAAGCACCATCATCGAAAAGGCAGCACCATCAATGAAAAGCCAGCACATTTGGAAGCACCGACAACGAAAAGGAAGCACCATCAAAGAAAAGACAGCACCGCCAACGAAAAGGAAGCACATTTGGAAGCACCGACAACGAAAAGGCAGCACCGGCATCGAAAAGGAAGCACATTTGGAAGCACCGACAACGAAAAGGCAGCACCGGCATCGAAAAGGAAGCACATTTGGAAGCACCGACAACGAAAAGGCAGCACCGGCATCGAAAAGGAAGCACATTTGGAAGCACCGACAACGAAAAGGCAGCACCGGCATCGAAAAGGAAGCACATTTGGAAGCACCGACAACGAAAAGGCAGCACCGGCATCGAAAAGGAAGCACATTTGGAAGCACCGACAACGAAAAGGCAGCACCGGCATCGAAAAGGAAGCACATTTGGAAGCACCGACAACGAAAAGGCAGCACCGGCATCAAAAAGGAAGCACATTTGGAAGCACCGACAACGAAAAGGAAGCACCGCCAACGAAAAGGAAGCACATTTGGAAGCACCGACAACGAAAAGGCAGCACCGGCATCGAAAAGGAAGCACATTTGGAAGCACCGACAACGAAAAGGCAGCACCGGCAACGAAAAGGAAGCACATTTTAAAGCACCGACAACGAAAAGGCAGCACCGGCATCGAAAAGGAAGCACATTTGGAAGCACCGACAACGAAAAGGCAGCACCGGCATCGAAAAGGAAGCACATTTGGAAGCACCGACAACGAAAAGGCAGCACCGGCATCGAAAAGGAAGCACATTTGGAAGCACCGACAACGAAAAGGCAGCACCGGCATCAAAAAGGAAGCACATTTGGAAGCACCGACAACGAAAAGGCAGCACCGGCATCAAAAAGGAAGCACATTTGGAAGCACCGACAACGAAAAGTAAGCACCGGCAACGAAAAGGAAGCACATTTGGAAGCACCGACAACGAAAAGGCAGCACCGGCATCGAAAAGGAAGCACATTTGGAAGCACCGACAACGAAAAGGCAGCACCGGCATCGAAAATGAAGCACATTTGGAAGCACCGACAACGAAAAGGCAGCACCGGCATCGAAAAGGAAGCACATTTGGAAGCACCGACAACGAAAAGGCAGCACCGGCATCGAAAAGGAAGCACATTTGGAAGCATTGACAACTAAAAGGCAGCACTGCCAACGAAAAGGCAGCACCGGCATCGAAAAGACAGCACATTTGGAAGCACCGACAACGAAAAGGCAGCACCGCCAACGAAAAGGAAGCACATTTGGATGCACCAACAACGAAAAGGCAGCACCGCCAACGAAAAGGCAGCACCGCCATCGAAAAAGCAGCTCATTTGGAAGCACCGACAACTATAAGGGAGCACCGCCAACGAAAAAGCAGCACATTTGGAAGCACCGACAACGAAAAGGCAGCACCATCGACGAAAAGGAAGCACATTTGGAAGCACAAGTTACGAGAACTTAGTCTTAGTTAGAAATCTGAATACAAGAAATAAAAACATTAAATTTTTATAATTCAAATTTTTTATTTCTGTACATTATACAAATACAAGTAAAACAAGCCATTATTGTATGTAGCCAGCTTTCCTCAGTTCTTTGAGTATGAAGGATATTTCTTTGATGCACGAATAGTTTCCTGCACAAAGCGAGCCATGTAGAAGTCTTAGCCGGTCAACCAATATGTTTGGATCTTTCCATGATGTGTAATCAATCTCTTCTACCACAATTTTACTTGCTTGTTTATTATAAATATTATGATCTCTGGTGTATTCCGTTTTAACACCAACCTCAGGGTAACTTTCATTATCGAGATAGTGAACATCACATGCTTGATCAGATTTATTTAATATATCTCGACGTTTCCATCGTTTCGGTCTCAGGACACCGACACAGTCTTCGATCTTGCCTGCTTTAGCTGCTTCATCAGAGTCTATGTCTTTGTCAACAGCCTCAGAGTCGCTGTAGCAATTACCGTAGAAGGCATCATCTTCACCCAGATTACCGTAAGAATTCGATGCCGATGATGTCGTAGTGTCTTCATCGTCTTCATGCTTCCTTTTTAGGAGTCCATCATTTTTACAGAGTAGGAAAGATCTACTTGAATTCGGCTGGAATGTATTCTCACTTTTCACGTTAAGGATTCTTCCATTGTCTTCATTCTTCCATAAATCATCATCATCCGTCAATTTAAGTTTTTTGTCGAGATTGGAAGAGCCGCGAACATAATCTCTCCCAAGACAAGGAAAATTATTGTCGTAATGCAAATCGCTCTTCCTTAGCCTAGTAGAGCCATCGTTGTCCTCTAGCTTGTACGCAGGCTTGGCGTTACAAGTTCTGTCATGTCTTTTTAAGCTCTCTCTCCGCGTAAACGACTTGCTACATCTAACACAACTTATCATATTACGTAGTGGATTTTTAACACAGTCATTCTTCTCGTGTTGTCTTCCATTCTTTCTCAAGATAAATTCTTTGCTGCAAAACTTACACCTGTGTCCTTTCAATACAGCAACAGTCACCGAATCAGGATTCATATTAGTTACTGAGACTATTGTCAGATGCAAACTGAGTGAATTAAATTAGATACATTACTTAAATAGAATTTTCTAAATATTTCACCAGCAAGAATTAATTTATCTCATTCAAAGGTACTTTTTGCAAGTAGTTCTGCTTTTCAACAACAGATGTCGCCACATGTTACTTGCAGGTAAATAATATTTAGTTCTTTTATGCGGGATGCGGGATGCTCACTAACGTTCGCAAAACAAGGATGGCTTCGCTAGACATCAAGGAGAAGGAAGTTTATCTTTCATGTTAATGCTTCTCAGCTGTCTCAAAGCATATTATTTGTCTGAGTAAAGTTATTATTTTTTAAATCCACCTGATAAAAATATTGTATGTTCTGTTTTATTGACAGAATTTCACTGATTAAATGTAACTCTGAATAAAAATGTCATGACTCAGTAAGTAAAAAATTCTTCATGCAGAGATAGATCTCTCACAAATAATCAGGAGCACTCGGTGAAAACCATCAGATGTCTAGCCAGGAATAATCAGAAACACTTGGAGAAAGCCATCAATATAATATCAAGATTAATCAGAAGCACTCGGAGAAATCCATCAGATGTCTAGTTAGGTATAATCAGAAGCACACGGAGTAAACCGCCATAATATTGTCAAGAATAATCGGAAGCTCACGGAGAATACCACCATAATATTGTCAAGAATAATCAGGAGCACACGGATAAAACCACCATAATATTAACAATAATAATCAGAAGCACACGGAGAAAACCACCATAATATTGACAAGAATAATCGGAAGCACACGGAGAAAACCACCACAAGTTTTCTTTGATATCATAAAAATACAGAAAAAAAAATTTCATAAATAACATAAAAAAAATTAATAAAAAAATTTAAATGACAAAATAAAATACAAAAATACATAAAATTCTGGCTTGTACTAGAACTATATCTTTGCTTAACAATGAGAAGTTCACAAGCTAGCAGAATCTGTTTATGTATTTTTGTATTTTATTTTGTCATTTAAATTTTTTTATTAATTTTTTTTATGTTATTTATTAAATTTTTTTTTCTGTATTTTTATGATATCAAAGAAAACTTGTGGTGGTTTTCTCCGTGTGCTTCCGATTATTCTTGTCAATATTATGGTGGTTTTCTCCGTGTGCTTCTGATTATTATTGTTAATATTATGGTGGTTTTATCCGTGTGCTCCTGATTATTCTTGACAATATTATGGTGGTATTCTCCGTGAGCTTCCGATTATTCTTGACAATATTATGGCGGTTTACTCCGTGTGCTTCTGATTATACCTAACTAGACATCTGATGGATTTCTCCGAGTGCTTCTGATTAATCTTGATATTATATTGATGGCTTTCTCCAAGTGTTTCTGATTATTCCTGGCTAGACATCTGATGGTTTTCACCGAGTGCTCCTGATTATTTGTGAGAGATCTATCTCTGCATGAAGAATTTTTTACTTACTGAGTCATGACATTTTTATTCAGAGTTACATTTAATCAGTGAAATTCTGTCAATAAAACAGAACATAAAATATTTTTATCAGGTGGATTTAAAAAATAATAACTTTACTCAGACAAATAATATGCTTTGAGACAGCTGAGAAGCATTAACATGAAAGATAAACTTCCTTCTCCTTGATGTCTAGCGAAGCCATCCTTGTTTTGCGAACGTTAGTGAGCATCCCGCATCCCGCATAAAAGAACTAAATATTATTTACCTGCAAGTAACATGTGGCGACATCTGTTGTTGAAAAGCAGAACTACTTGCAAAAAGTACCTTTGAATGAGATAAATTAATTCTTGCTGGTGAAATATTTAGAAAATTCTATTTAAGTAATGTATCTAATTTAATTCACTCAGTTTGCATCTGACAATAGTCTCAGTAACTAATATGAATCCTGATTCGGTGACTGTTGCTGTATTGAAAGGACACAGGTGTAAGTTTTGCAGCAAAGAATTTATCTTGAGAAAGAATGGAAGACAACACGAGAAGAATGACTGTGTTAAAAATCCACTACGTAATATGATAAGTTGTGTTAGATGTAGCAAGTCGTTTACGCGGAGAGAGAGCTTAAAAAGACATGACAGAACTTGTAACGCCAAGCCTGCGTACAAGCTAGAGGACAACGATGGCTCTACTAGGCTAAGGAAGAGCGATTTGCATTACGACAATAATTTTCCTTGTCTTGGGAGAGATTATGTTCGCGGCTCTTCCAATCTCGACAAAAAACTTAAATTGACGGATGATGATGATTTATGGAAGAATGAAGACAATGGAAGAATCCTTAACGTGAAAAGTGAGAATACATTCCAGCCGAATTCAAGTAGATCTTTCCTACTCTGTAAAAATGATGGACTCCTAAAAAGGAAGCATGAAGACGATGAAGACACTACGACATCATCGGCATCGAATTCTTACGGTAATCTGGGTGAAGATGATGCCTTCTACGGTAATTGCTACAGCGACTCTGAGGCTGTTGACAAAGACATAGACTCTGATGAAGCAGCTAAAGCAGGCAAGATCGAAGACTGTGTCGGTGTCCTGAGACCGAAACGATGGAAACGTCGAGATATATTAAATAAATCTGATCAAGCATGTGATGTTCACTATCTCGATAATGAAAGTTACCCTGAGGTTGGTGTTAAAACGGAATACACCAGAGATCATAATATTTATAATAAACAAGCAAGTAAAATTGTGGTAGAAGAGATTGATTACACATCATGGAAAGATCCAAACATATTGGTTGACCGGCTAAGACTTCTACATGGCTCGCTTTGTGCAGGAAACTATTCGTGCATCAAAGAAATATCCTTCATACTCAAAGAACTGAGGAAAGCTGGCTACATACAATAATGGCTTGTTTTACTTGTATTTGTATAATGTACAGAAATAAAAAATTTGAATTATAAAAATTTAATGTTTTTATTTCTTGTATTCAGATTTCTAACTAAGACTAAGTTCTCGTAACTTGTGCTTCCAAATGTGCTTCCTTTTCGTCGATGGTGCTGCCTTTTCGTTGTCGGTGCTTCCAAATGTGCTGCTTTTTCGTTGGCGGTGCTGCCTTATAGTTGTCGGTGCTTCCAAATGAGCTGCTTTTTCGATGGCGGTGCTGCCTTTTCGTTGGCGGTGCTGCCTTTTCGTTGTTGGTGCATCCAAATGTGCTTCCTTTTCGTTGGCGGTGCTGCCTTTTCGTTGTCGGTGCTTCCAAATGTGCTGTCTTTTCGATGCCGGTGCTGCCTTTTCGTTGGCAGTGCTGCCTTTTAGTTGTCAATGCTTCCAAATGTGCTTCCTTTTCGATGCCGGTGCTGCCTTTTCGTTGTCAGTGCTTCCAAATGTGCTTCCTTTTCGATGCCGGTGCTGCCTTTTCGTTGTCGGTGCTTCCAAATGTGCTTCCTTTTCGATGCCGGTGCTGCCTTTTCGTTGTCGGTGCTTCCAAATGTGCTTCCTTTTCGATGCCGGTGCTGCCTTTTCGTTGTCGGTGCTTCCAAATGTGCTTCCTTTTCGTTGCCGGTGCTTCCTTTTCGTTGTCGGTGCTTCCAAATGTGCTTCCTTTTTGATGCCGGTGCTGCCTTTTCGTTGTCGGTGCTTCCAAATGTGCTTCCTTTTTGATGCCGGTGCTGCCTTTTCGTTGTCGGTGCTTCCAAATGTGCTTCCTTTTCGATGCCGGTGCTGCCTTTTCGTTGTCGGTGCTTCCAAATGTGCTTCCTTTTCGTTGTCGGTGCTTCCAAATGTGCTTCCTTTTTGATGCCGGTGCTGCCTTTTCGTTGTCGGTGCTTCCAAATGTGCTTCCTTTTCGATGCCGGTGCTGCCTTTTCGTTGTCGGTGCTTCCAAATGTGCTTCCTTTTCGATGCCGGTGCTGCCTTTTCGTTGTCGGTGCTTCCAAATGTGCTTCCTTTTCGATGCCGGTGCTGCCTTTTCGTTGTCGGTGCTTCCAAATGTGCTTCCTTTTCGATGCCGGTGCTGCCTTTTCGTTGTCGGTGCTTCCAAATGTGCTTCCTTTTCGATGCCGGTGCTGCCTTTTCGTTGTCGGTGCTTCCAAATGTGCTTCCTTTTCGTTGCCGGTGCTGCCTTTTCGTTGTCGGTGCTTCCAAATGTGCTTCCTTTTCGATGCCGGTGCTGCCTTTTCGTTGTCGGTGCTTCCAAATGTGCTTCCTTTTCGTTGGCGGTGCTGTCTTTTCTTTGATGGTGCTTCCTTATCGTTGTCGGTGCTTCCAAATGTGCTGGCTTTTCATTGATGGTGCTGCCTTTTCGATGATGGTGCTTCCTGTTTTTTTTTTTTGATTGTGCGTAGTACAAAATGTAGTGATTGAATATTTACTAGTTTAAAAACCTCTTGGTGTTACTAAAATATTTTTCAAGGTCACTTGGTCCTTTAGTAAGTATAAAAAATGTCACGAGGGATTAATTGAATATAATTAGCTAACGACGAAGTTCATGCGGACCTGAAATGACTAGCCTATACGTCTGATAATGACGTGACTCGGTTTCATGGACTGAAGATAATTGATCTATATGTATGGCTTTGTACATGAACAGCTTATATGTTTTTCAGATTATTGAAAAATTAGACTTTCATAATAGGCTAATCGGCACTGTATTAATTCGTTGGTCAGGTATATTGACTTGAGTTGTTTTTCGTAGAGTGAATGATTAATAAACTCCGTGAAAGGTAATGGAAAACAGAATCTAAAATTTATTTCATAATTAGTTACAACTGTCACTGGTCAAGAATCGAACCGTGGACAGGGATCCATCGATTCAATATGAAAATTAATAATTGATTTCCTCGGAGACTTTTGGTATTTTCCCCGCATTTCTAGCTAAATAATTACATGATTTCAAGATGGCGGCCAAATTTCAAGATGGCGGGCACCTCGGTAATAATAAATGATTACTGCACTCTATCGGGTAAGAGTTAAACTAACATGGCGTCAGCGCACTCTAGCCGACGAAACCAAGATGGCGGCCTCCAGCTGACAAAGACAAGATGGCGGACATGACGTCATACCAGCTGATGGTAAATACCTTGTTATTGGTGGTGGTAGGTCAGTCTGTAGGTGGCTTCTGTGGAGGAAGGATCTGATGTGATATTTTTTTTGCCCTCACCGGTTTCGAACCAAGGACGGGAATCGATATAATCAATCAGAATTCTAAAAAGTTAATTTTTTTTGATGAATTTTGGAATTTTTCCCGATTTTCTAACATAAAAATTACGGATTTCCAAGATGGCGTCTAAATTACAAGATGGTGTCTAAATTACAAGATGGCGACTAAATTTCAAGATGGCGACCATAACGATAATTGCAACATTAATAGGATCCAATATGGTGGTCGTAACGTAAAGTGTAAGAATGGCATGGTACTCAACCAAGATGGCGGGTGTAAAGAAATATGCAACATTTATATAATCCAAGATGGCTACCGTAACGATAACTGCAACAGTGGTTTTTAATATTTTTTTTAGTTCGATCAAATGATTTTTTTAATGATTTTTAAATTTTTTCCCGATTTTCTAACATAAAAATTGCGGATTTTCAAGATGGCGGGCGTAACGAAAATTGCAACGGTGACGTCATAATCCTAAAAGAGGCTTAACTGAGGCTTGAGTTAAGGATGCTTAAGCCTCTATCAGGAATTTCTAGCTGCTGGGATTTTTATGGAATAAAACGGGAAATTTTCCCTCGAAACGGGAATTTTTCCCTCGAAAACGGGAAATTTTTTCTTAAAACGTGAATTTTTGAGTCATTTTGAGTCAATTTTGAGGAATTTTGAGGAATTTTGAGTCAAAAATGGCCGCCGTGACGTCAAAATCCAAGATGGCGGAAAGGACACACAGCACCACAGCCTGGAAGCCTGTGCCAGAACATACTATCCTATACTACTGGAATGCCACTTGTTTTTAATTTTTATTTTATTTTAACGCGCTCAAGCCTGACAGTGACGTCACCGATAGATTCTCTTAGTCACGTCCATGGTTATGCGGTTGAAGTTGGACTGCTGAGGTGACCTAGATCTGGCGAAGGTGAGAAACAACTCTATCACATATTTCCTTCTTCTTGACCAATTGTACTTAGATAAATAAATGTCAACAGCAACAAACACACAACGTAACAAATATCAACAAAATTACTAAGCCTGAATTTAAAAAAAAATGATAAATTATTTATAGACAAAGTACTATAGTGTATTTTTGTTTCAGGTTAAACGGTATTAAATTTACAGTTTACAGGTAAATATTTAATTTTGTTAGAAAAAATAACCTAATAAGTATGTTCTATTCGTTTGGGTACTAACTTTTCCATTTAATTTGTATTATTAATTTTCCATAAGTATTTAAATCGGAATTCGTAGTCTACATTGATTAACAGTATCTATAAATAATATATTTGGTGTAGTTATACAAGTGTATAATTTTCTCTTATTTTACTTTTCCCCACTAATTACCAATATTGTATTACTTTCAGTCCTGTATTAAGATGTAAGACAAAGTCATCAGCGTATTAGCTTCTTCACATGAAAATGAATGAAAAGTAAACAAAAATAATAGATGAATCGACCAATTAAGTTTGTTTTCAGTTTTGCCACTAGTCACCCTTAAGAGTTCTTTCACTTATTAAGTTTGTTCCCAAACTGCAGTCAGTAAATAACACGTCGCATATGATCATTTAAATATATTTGTAGGGGTTCATAGACCTCCAACAAATCTTCTTGGTAGGCTAAGTTCAATAAACGATTTATGTTAAATCGTAAAAGTTTACTGTTGATTTAAAAAATAATTTTCAAAATAAATTGCGTTTTAATTCCCGCCGGGGGTCAAACACTAATTTAAACTCTGTTGCGGACATGGTTGATGAGCGGTCGATTTTCTCAGGATACCTCCGTTACCACTTCTTACGGATTTCAAAACCACTACTATTTCAACATTCGACAATAAGCAGCACATTTGGAAGCATATGCAATCAAAGAAGCTCATTCGTCAAAACAATAAAGCATATTTGGAAGCACATTCGACAAAAAGGCATTACGTTTGGAAGCACATTCAAGAAAAAGAAGCACATTTCTTAAAAAAAAGACGGAAGCACAATTGATAGCACATTCGACAAAAAAGGAAGGTGTATGATGAGAACACAGACTTAGTTACAAATCAGATTTTGCAATGTGCTTTGTCAAGTTTATAGCATCGTATCCTTGCAATGAGATTGTATCCTACTGAGTGGAATTTTCGTCAAAAGCTGCGTACTTTTCGATAAGTGTGTTTCCTTTTTGTCGAATTTTCGACCAAATGTGCGGCATTTTCGTTAAATGTGCTTAATTTTTTTATTACGTCTTTTTTTCTCATGAGCTTCCAATGTTCTTCTTTTTTTTAGTGTGCTTCCTTTTCTTGAATGTGCTTCCAAAGTGCTGCCTTTTTGTCGAATGTGCTTCCTTTTTTATTGTGCTTCCGATTGTGCATTTTATTGTTTTTCCAATTGTGCCTTTTTATTGTGCTTTCGATTGTGCTTCCTTTTTGTCCACTGCGTGTCTTGTGTGTACTGCGTGTCCATTGTGAGTCCTGTGTGTGTATTGCGTGTTCAGTGTGTCTATCGCATGCGTGTCCAGTGTGTGTATTGCGTGCTCATTGCGTGTTCGGTATGTTCATTGCGTGTTGGGTGTGTTCGGTGTGTGTATTGTTTTTTTATTGTGTCTCAAGTGTATGGATTGCGTGTTTATTGCATGCTCATTGTGTGTACTGTTGTCATTGTGTGTGCAGTGTAGGTACTGTTTTTTTTAATTGCGTGTCCAGTGTGTGTGTTGTGTGTTCATTGCGTGTATTGTCTGTTCATTGCGTGTCCAGTGTGTGTACTGTGTGTTCATTGCGTTTCCATTGTTTGTATTGTGTGTTCATTTAGAGTCCAGTGTGTGTACTGTGTGTGCATTGCGTGTTCTGTGTATGTGTATTGTGTGTCCTTTTCTTTTGTCAAATGTGCTTCCTGTTTAGAATGTTGTTTTGACTCGTGTATTTATGTAAACAGATTGTGTTTTTGTCTCACATATTATTCCAGTGGCCGTGAGTGTATAAGCTAGTCCCCGAAGAAAGAGACCCTCAGTCCATCTCTAACCGTGGTACAGTGCAGATCGTATTGTTTGACCTGTCTGAAGTATACGTCATATTCTTGACAACTCGATGGCATCGGCGTCGACGGCATCGGAGATATTGATGGCAACAGCACTGACGTTGACGCAGATCTCGTTGACATCTGTGATGTCAGCTGCAGGGATATCGTCTGCAGAGGAGTTATTGACAGGCTCTGTTCCATCAGTTGACGTTTCATCAGCAAACTCGGAAACTTCAATGTACGATGGACATTAATCGCGCCAGTAAAAATACTGTGGTGCTTCATTCACTAACACTTCAAACGCACGCAGACAATGATCAGTCGGATGTCAAAATAATGCAAAAAGAGTGCTGTTGCAGTGTATCAAATGTGGTAATACAATTTCACGTCTAGATTGTCTAAATCGACATTATGGAATCTGCACTGGATAAGTTAAGTTCAAGCAAGAACCGGTTAGTAAAAATTAAATAACTGGCTCTGGTTTTGACTCGCGTTTCATGCTAGTCACTGCGAGTATACTATAAGTGAGTCTCAGTCCATCTATGGCCCCGGTGCAGTGCGGACCGTCTTGTTTGACTGGTCTGGTGCAAAGGTCTCGTAATCGTCTAATCTTTAACGATAACCTCGATGGAAGGCCTACCATTAACAGTGCAGACCTCGATGGCAACGTTGCTAACACCTCCAGAGATCTTGATGGTCACGGCGTCAACAGTTGCACCTACTGTTCTATCGGAGCGGGAGATTTTAATGGCTGCAGTGTTTTCGGCAACAATACCATGGCTCTGACAGTGCCAGTGATATCGATTAAGGACACAGAAACTGTATGTGTTCCATCACCTGACTTTACGTACTGTGACAGCATAAAAAACTTCAAAATTCGTGATTACGTAGTACATTATTGTAAAAATAACTCTGAACTCATTAAATATCAGTGCATCAGGTGTTGTACCCAGTTTATAAATTATGGAAGATTAAAAATTCACACCAGGAATTGTAATTGACTGGTTGCGCCTTTTTTTTTGGGTACAAGCTGTATCTTCTGTGGAAAGACGTTTGTGCACATGTTCAGTGCGAGGCATCATGAAATATATCACAGCCCTTTTAACGAAATTGAGAACTCTGTTCTGTGTGCTGTTTGCGGTAATCAACTGTGTTGTGGAGAGCTCTTAAATTACATTCCAAGGTATGCAAAGGACTTGCATAGTACTCTAGGAAGACTGCAGAAATCGAGAAACGTTAGTACTTTGTTATTTTTTATCGTTATAGATATTAGGTAATATTTTTTTAATTGTAATTTTGTTATTCTTCCCTTGAAGACGTCATTTATAAAGTATTTTTTTTTAATATTTTTTCCCCATCGAGTAAGAATTGAACCAAGCACAGATATCGATCGAATCACTCAGTAAATTAACATGTAATTTTTTGATGAAGTTTGGAATTTTTCCGACTTTTTAGCTTAAAAATTAAAAAAATTTAAAGATGGCAGGACCTGATAGCGGACGCCCTAAAAATAAAGGATAGGTACTTCACTCTAGAGGATAAAAATCAAACTAATATGACGGCAGCGTCCTTTAGCAGACAGAAACAATATGTCGGGTCCAAGATGGTGAACACAAGCAGACGAAACAAAATGGCCGTTATGATGTTATACCGACTGACATAATATCTGCCTTGGTACTAGTGGTGGGAGGTAAGTCTGTCGGTGGCTACCGTGGAGGAAGGATCCATTGCAAATTTTATTTAACTCGCCGGGTTCGAACTGAGGACTCCACGATGATTTTCTTGTTAAAATTTTATTACTTAAGTTTTTATTAATTATAAATATTTTCCCATTAAAATCGGATTGTAATTATATATTTTCAAGATGGCGGCAAGTTGAAAATTAAAAATTGAAAAAAAATTATTTTATATTATTTTCGGATATTTTGGATGAAAATAACGGATTTTCAAGATTGCGGACAATTATCAATATGGGAAAAGTTTTTTATTTGTATTAAAATTTTATTGCATTTTTTTAAATTTTAAAATCGTCCCGATTTTTTATAATGAAAATTATAGATTTTCAGGATGGCGGCCGTAACGAAAAGTGCAATAATTACGTCATACACATCCAAGATGGCGGTAGTAACGAAAATTGCAACATTCTAAAAACTGAGATTGTGGAAAGTTCTAGAATTAAATATGTGGCCAGTAAGGTGAAGGTCAAAGGTCAAGGTCATCCAAGATGGCCTCTGTGACGTCGGAATTCAATATGGTGACCGCAACGAAAAGTGCAACGGTGAGGTCATCATCCATGATGGCCGCCGTCACGTCATCGGAGATGTAAGTCCCAAGGCACCATAAGCCAACACCTCACACCTCAAACCGGAGCCAGCCACCGGAAAGTTAAAATCATGTTTGCTTTACTCACTGGATGATGTTTACCGCAACGCATCCGCAAAAATAGTTTATTGCCGAGTCATGATCCTTATTCAGATCTGCTAATTCCCTTTGTGAATGAATTTATTCATGCAGAAACATAAACGTGCGTGTGATAAGTCTCGGTCTTTTTGGGCGCAATTAGTGGACGAGGGTAATTTCCCTGTCGGGGTTTCCTCTCATCTACAGCCACAGCTTTCGAGCGCTCACCCCAGCGTGGCTAAATCCCAGACTCACCCCTTTCCCCCAGACCACCCCCCCCCCCCCCGGCCAAACATCACAAGGGCAAGCTGCCCCGATGCTTGATAAGGGAGGAAAAGAAGGCTTGTAGTAACCGGGTTCGCGAGCCGCTATCCCTTTGCCTTTCTTCTTCGCCCCTTTAACACAGCCGAGTCGCTGCTGTTTGCTCGCGGTACACAGCGCTGCCCCCCCCCCCCCTCCCCACTCAACCTTTTAGAGCTGTTGAGCACGACTCATTTGCTGCCGAGGGATCTTTCAAGGCGTCCACCACCCCCCCCCCCCTTCCACTAAATTCACAATCTCTCCCGCTATCTCTCTCTGTCCTTCCACCTCGTTAGCGCGAAGCTAACGCGAGAAGCGAGTGCGAGACGGAATAAGGATGCACCATATCGCAGCTTATAATTCTCTTCGCACCTGAATTTTCTCTAAGAAAGGATTTTTTTTAGTATAAGAAATTTCACATAGTAACAGATGGCGTGTATTACAAAAAAATGAACAATTGACATATTAGGTTATTTTACAAAAATTATTTAAGAAGATATTAAAAAACAAACATTTTTATACGCCGAAAATATTTTTAAATAAATCCGGAAAAGATTTTTTTATCAGATACAAAATGGGTGTTTTTTCCTTTTTCTTCAAACACATGGATTTTATAAATCAATTTTTTTTCTACGTAGTTAAATTAAAAATTAGCATTTTATTTAAACAATGGGTACCTTGCTCTCTTATTTTTTATTTAAAGTAAAAAAATTAACAAAGAGTTTTAAAGAATATACTCAACAAATGACAAACTAACACAATTAAGAATTTTATAAGAAGTCATTAATATTAAATGATTTAAATATTTTTTCCCTCAAGAATTACGTTCAGCGTTTTGCCATTAAAGTTTATCCAAACGTTACAGTATTTGTAGCTGCACGTGTAGTTATTGAGTACATCTCCAGCTCAATTTAGATTCAATTATTATTAAAACTTCAGCTCTGTTATAATGAGATAAATGGTAATCTTGCTCTACTTCGATGAGTTAATACAAACATAATGTTACCTTGACATGAGTGATACGGTACAAATCATTTTGCTATTCTGAGATGCTCACAGTCACATTAAGGCAGTCTTCGGTAATGAAAACCTAATTTCTCTTGTAAAATACAGATTACCTCTATTGCACCTCAATCAGCCAGAGAGTTATAAAAAATAATCAAACCCCAGAGCACTCATCTGATGTGATTATAATTTGATACTGATGTAAGTAGGATGACTTTATTGAGGTTGCGAGTAGAAAGGTGGTTAACAAGTTATGGCGTAGGGGCAGGCATTTTTCGCGAAAATATCTGAATACCCATTAGACTGCAACAAGGTATACCCACAACAGCGGTTTCTTCCTTGTGATTGGTGGCCGTCTGAGAGAAAAAGCCGTTTCCTTATTTTACCGAGCCACTCGGGACGCGTTTGCTTACGCACTGAACTACTGTGATTGGTGTTCTGACAGTAGATACGTAACTGAAAGAAACACACCCAATCACGGAACACAGAAGACACTACAGTGTTTTGAATTTCAACTACTGTCGAAATCTTTTCGCGGAAAATGCATGCCCTTATTATGGGTATAAGAAGGTATATTCGGGTGTGCGACTTCGGACAGAAGGCCTACTTAACAGCCTCCATTCCTAGTGGCCAACACTCTGGTTTAGAACACAGTGTTTTCAACTTGCGAACCGCATCTTTCCCAACAATTGCTTTCAAACCAGTTCAGTCATATCGGGGTGCATGCTGTCGATGAAAACCCATATTTGACGAGACTCTTCATCGTTAATTGTGAGCCCTATACTAAAGCACTTTTATTTACAAAATTTATTTAACTACACATGATTGTTTGTTTGTTTGTTTAGTTAAAATCTCGCCAGTTAGTTCAAACAACTTTCACTCGAAATAGAGAGCTGAAATTTTACATACTTGTTTAGTTCTGATAACCAAAAATTTATTTCATACACACATTTTCGCCATTTTTAATTACGGCAGCCATCTTGAAAATTCGTTATTAATATACAAATAATCAGGGAAAATACTTACATTTTTAAAACGATTAATTTAGTTAATATTTATAAATTTTTTATAAAAAAACTCATTCAGTTATTTTGAATTACGTCCGCTTTCTTTAAATTATGTAATCATTTTAGAAAAAAAATGGAAAAAATTGTAAATAAAACATTAACTTAATTACGTTTTATAATATTTTTAATGAAAAACCACATAGAGTCCTGTGTTCGGAAACAGTTTATTGCTTAAGAACTTGCATCATTTTTTCAGTAATTGAAACACAAAATGTTTCAAAGAGTTGACACCTTGAATACGAAGCATATAAAATCCCATGCAATAACTTTGAGCCGGGCTTTTTTACAAGAAAACGTTATGAAAATTTTCAGTCACTCATTTATTGTAAATGAGTTGATTCGAAAAAGTTTTCATCTAAAGCATATCCTTATTATAGTTCACTGTGCTTCCCCGTTTTGAATTCACGAATAGACATTTGGTTCATATTTAATTGTTTATTATAGGGAAGGAATAATGAAACATTTAAACACTATAATTGAAATAAATAAGTATCCATACATTAAACAACAGAATTATTGTCCCAAAATTTTGATTAAAACAAAAAAAGAAATATTTTATTAATAACACAGTGAATCCAACCCATCATTTTGCAACACTGAGCTGCACTTAATTGTGTCTCATCTTTTCAAAACATTTCTTCGACTTATAAGCTACATGCTGTGTGAACATAATTAATACACGCCGACACGTACATTGTCTTACTTCAATGTATCAATGATAGACGAATTTAAGCCAACATTATTTTTTGCGATTTATTTACTGAATTTCTTATTTGAAGCATTGTTATTGTATTTAAAGTTAATAAAGTTACTCAGAACAAGGTTTCACATTTTTCCTAGGCGGAAAAATAATAGTAGTTATTTTTATGCTTATAAAGTCAATGATAACGCAGCTGGAGTTTCTGAATACGCCTTTTATGTACGCTTATGAAAACGCCTCCAGACATCTCAGTGTTCAAACATGGATAACTTTTTGTCGGAATCTGGGAATGTATCTGATGTCTGGAAACATGTATAATTCATATTCTCTCTTCTCTTGCTGGTTCCGTGTCTTAGCATAGCTCGTGTTTTTTTATTCTTTTTTTTCTTTTCCCCGCGTCTTATTTCTCTTCTTCCCCCCCCCCCCCTCATTCTTCAAAAGCACTCGTCTCTTTTACGTAAATACCTACTTCTGGAGATCTTGAAACTGCAATTTTCGAGACTTCTGTGCACATTATCTTACGATTATCTGCATGGAATTTCATTTCGCTTGTGGCCACTGAAGGTAAACACTGCAGGAGACCAGTCGTAAAATTTGGTGAACGAACCTACCATCTCTAGTTTTAACAAAATATTTTCACAGCGATAAAATTCATTAGTACAGAAAAAAATACCTCATTACTTACATTACCACCTTACTTCTTTATTTAGTATTTTATGAAAGGATATTGTTAATAAAACAACGCCTTCAATATCCAAAAGAAATGGAGATAAAAACCACAATGAATTTGTATATAAAGTAGTCTGAAAAGGAATAAAACTTACTGTTTATATTTCTAAATAGTATAAAACAAATTCGCATCCACGTCTATCAAGTTGCTTACTTCATCTAAACTAACTACCCCGTGGATTTTGATGCAGTTATCACCATCATTTAGAAAATTGTTTTCAAAAGGTTTATGTCTTTAATACATTCGTATTAAATTTTAAGATTGTAGAGAAATTTTGATGATTTGTAATAAAGTCGTAAAATGGCGCTTTTATAGCACTTTCATGGCTTACACACAAACTGTTTTTTTAAAGTAGGTAATCCTTTTATTTTATTACTGAGCGGGTAATGGCCACTCAAAATAGACAAAAATAATAAGCAAATAATTTTTATCTGTATATAATTATTTTAACATTTGACAAAAACTGAAAGAATTTAAAAACATTATATAGTTATAAAGCTATGGGACAATTGCATAGAAGCAGTAATGCAAAAAGACTGCAAGACTATTATTTTAACTTTTATTCGTATAGTTTGTCTATGCAATTTAATTTTATTTTCTCATTGCTCATGTAAACTGTTTCAATGTTACAATTTTGTTTAGTTTATAGTTCGTTATAAGTGTTTCTAATTTTAAGATGGATAGGAACTATGACCCCAGGCCATAGTAAAATTAAATTAGAAAATCTGATTATTAAGAAAGTTTGGAAGAAGAGATACTAAATAAAATGGCCTGATAGAAATGTTAAGTAAATTTCATTACCAGTATAATTTAGAGTGTTTCAAGCTCATTAATCATGGCAATCATGGTATTTCATACTGAATTAAGGCCTCAAGATAAAATTAAATGTTTGCGATAATATTTGTGATGAATATAATTATTAATACAAGCTAGATTGATGTGCCTAAAGCTAGGACTGAGGTGAGCTTTATATCTTAACCATTTACGAATATTAGCTTGACCAAATATCTTGTGTGGTCACAGAAATTGACACTATTAAAATAGTCGCAAATAAATTTGTTTCTCCCCATAACTTGTGTAAAAACTAGTGGTCCTATAGATTATATGATTATCTAAATCTACCGAACTGAAGCCGAGGTACAGTCTATATATGAGAATATTACGAACCCAAATTTTATTTCTTTATAATTTTCATAAACAATAATATTCAATAAGACTTGAACTTTTGTTAGAAGCCGGAACCAACATAACTTCCTGTATTTATATTTAAAAGGTATAATTTAAAGCATGCGTTTGGTTCCTTATATTATTGATATGCTTTGTGTGTTGTGCATGTCAAAACAGTTATATAAATATTCTGAAATTATAATTTATCAAAATCTACTTGTGTTTTAACATCACTCATCAGTCAGCTGTAGAACTAAGTATATATATATATATATATATATATATATATATATATATATATATATGATCACAGAAACGTTTACTATTAACCAATTTGACACACCTCATTTATATATATATATGTATATTCTGTAATAATTATGCAAGAGGTACTCTAAATAGTTACTGTATTGTAATTGCACACGAGTAGAACACACCTCTACATTACGAAATCTGAATCCATAAAAAGAAGGCAATCGTACCTACATTAAAGTAAAATTATTAAAAACCTTTTTTTAGTTGAGTGCACAGTTCTTACCGAATGTGAAACTGAAGAAATCGTGATTCCATAGATTCCACTTATTCTAACGGATATACCGTTTCAATCTGTTTCTACTGTCTCTTTCGACGACAGTTAATAAAGTGCAGGGTAAAACATTAAAAGTTTCAGGAATAGATTTGAGCGTTGAGTGCTTTCAACTAGGACAACTGTTTGTGTTTTCTTGTGAAAAAATAAATCTGTCAACCTTATTTATAAAAAAAAATTTTTAGTTAAGGACAGAACATGTTAGTATGTTTCATTTTTACAAATACCGAACAATTGCAAGAACTTGATACTTACAAGTACTTACTCTTTAAATCTAAATGACACCATATTATTAGATTACATCCGGATTGCTAGTGTATATGTGTACATATAAGTAATCGATTATTTTGAAGTAAAACATGTGTACGTTCTGTAGGGTTAGTCAAGGCGATGAAGTCATCAGAGAGTTACGAAAGTGTAACGCCCAGATAGCAATGTAAAGCACAAAGATCAGGATAGGGAGATTCGATTGCATGTTAGGAATATGGCGCACTTGCGTACTTGAACATTTTCTTACTTGCATACTTGAGAATTCACACACTTGTTGACTCGCATACTTACTCACTAGCATACTTTCACATATACTTATACCGCTATCTAAGAAATTACACTTCTAGCACGCATGGCAGTCCACTCATGAGATTTTTGTTTATTGATATCATCACTTCACTGTTATCAGTGAGTTGTGAGGTTGATAAAGCAAGGGTTTTCGTTGCTATCTTGACCCTTACGAATGACTCGTTTATAAGCATCGAGTTGGTACCCCGGTAGTTCAGCACAAATTTAGCTTAGCTTTACTTTTTTCCACAGCTCCACTACCACATGAAAACGAGAACATAACACTCATAAGTTAATAGATAGAAAATGTTTAACCTAAGAGAAACATTTACCCGTATTGTAGATGTATAAGTTACACAGTTTTGCATATGTATATGACAATAATTGCTGAGAATACTATGTTGTCTTCAGTATGATTTTATAATTCGGACCAATTTAAAATTTAATCGAAAAATTGTAATTTTTATTACGTGATGTAACCATCCATTTTCGGTCATGTTATCTCGACTTAAAATCATTATAGCTCATAGCACATGGTCACCGAAGATCTCTGATTATTATCACAAATATGCATTATTAATTATTAAATTAATTTTAAACATACTTGAATTCAGTTTTAAGATATTTTAGGAATGAGGTTCAATGTCTCGCTTATAATGTGAAACATAGTGAGAACCCACTCACAATCACCGTCTCTTACATCAATGTGACGTTTTGTTAGAACTCTTGGGAAAAGTTTTTCAGCTTGTTGTTACAAAAATGAGAAATTCATTAAAACATTCCAACTGTAACTTCGAATGCGGAATTTCGGTCATTTCATCCGTTTTAATTAACTGTCGCCGTTTCAGCTTCATCCTGAAGCCAAAGAACTGTGGAATGAGGAATATTGAAAATCTATCGCCTCCTCTGAAATTCCGATACCTAAAAGAAGAAAACTCTTTTTTTTTAAACAGAAATACTGGTTAGATGTTTTTTGCAAGTTACCGGTTTTTAGGTGAGAGAAAGTTAAAAAATTTCATTAAAATATTCCTTACAGAATAACCAAGCATTAATTTACTTGTTACTAAAAAATAGTATAAAAAATAATTTAAAAAAAAGAAGGAGACAGCAATAAAATATTTTGCTCGGAAAGATTAATAATTAGTTCAAAAATCCATAGTAATATTTCTAAACGTTTGTTGTATAAATTGAAGTACAGAATTTGTGTTTTAAAATATAATAACAATTACGTAGGTCACTACACGTTACTCCACTGAGTAGTATATATATATAATTATATTTACATACACACATATATATATATACACTACTCTGAAACAATCTTTGCTAATAACACCCAGCTTGTTAATTGTATCCAAAACAGAGTTGCCACTTTTTAAGCATTTGAAAACCTTTGCTTTGTAGAAGCTGAAGTTTTATTGACATTTGACATTTAAATTATATATATAATGTAAATATACCTTCAAACCTAATACTTGGCTGTAAAAACAATCGAACCCACTTTTTTTGACATATGAAAGATTAATTTTTCCGTAATGTGGGTTCTACCATGAGATTATACGTCCACAATTATACTTTCACCAATTTGGAAATCAAGCTGTTCTATTTATCATAGTACTGTTACTTCCAACACCAGTCGTTGCCCATTTCATTTCATAGATTGAAATAATTAGCTGGCCCCAATGGTTGACCCAGTCTCATGAAGTAAACGAATGTAGAAAACTAAATTTTGTAATTGGTGTATTTAATTTTTATTTGTGTTTATTATGCAGTTCTAATTTAATCTTTGTTGCACTGAGGATTATCTTCGAGGACTCGAGGTACGCAAACCTTCACTATGCCTCGAGAGATGGCAATAAGCCCCACAATGTGATGTCGGTTTTTTTAATTTTTTACATAGATATTTTACATTAATGAATCAAACCTCACCTTGTAAGTCAAATAAGGGTGTTTGTGTTCTGCAAATCACAACGAATCATAACTATGTAAATAGTGGTTATTTCACTCAGTTTCTAGAGTTAAATCGTTCATCAAAATGTTAAAGGTAGCACTAATATTTTTTTTATTATCATCCTCGCTTGATAGCAACATTAACATAGGAGTGACAAATTTATTATTAGAGCGACTTAAAATACTATCCTTGATACGTTTACAGGGTATATTAATTATGGTTCAAATTGTAACATCAGAATTCTCTCAAATATATGGAGGGAGAGAAAAAAAGTAAGATTAAGCAATGATAAGAGAAGCTTAAATTTAATGTTCGTAAACGACTTAACTATGTCTTACTATCACGCAGTGTGTTGTGTTAATCTTTACATGCTCATCATTAATACTTGTAAGGAAGGTAAATAATGGTGTTTATATACCCGCAAGTCTGTAATAATGATATTTATTTATTTATCCTTCAACGAAGCGACAATGACCGCAGAGTCGTCTACTGGCGGTAAAAGGTAATTACCATGGCGGTAAAGGGTAATGCCGCAGTTTAAGTAAGTTCATCGCAGCGTAATCCCAGTAAGTAAGACTCAGCGCCGAATACATAGTCCACGAGTGCTCTCTTACTTATCGAAATATCAAGATATAGGCTATGAAAGAACTGCCGAATATTAAAAAAAGCCTTTAACATTTACATCCAGATGCTATTTAAAGAAACTAGAATGGTTTGCATTGCACACGTAAAGAACTATTTCTCAGCACTAAACTATAAGCCCTAAAAGTGTCCGGTTACCTATTGTATAGTTAAAATTTATAAAGGTTTCGGTTACCTTTAATTCCTTTAGTCTATAACATGTAAGAAAAATAAATACCTTTTTGGAAATTCACATTTTGTTTCAGCAATCTATCCAAAAATCGTTGTCCTTTTGCGAATTATAATTTTAATCACATGTAAGTTTAGTTCATGGTGGTACATGGGAATAACCTGTCAATTTATATTTAAAAAATATATATATCTAACATCAAGATTGCTACGTGTATGTGAAAAAATTCTTGACAGACTTTTTTTCACAATGAAGGCGGATGATATTACCAACTACAACCTTTACAACCTTCCTCAAACAAACCACTATCAAGGAATCATTTGTTTAGTTTCATAGATTTTTCTATAATGTTCATAAATTAATTTTTAAATTTGATATTCAAGGATGTCTAGCTAAATTGATTATCAATTTTAGCAAAATACTGTATCAACAGTTTATTTTTGTTTTATTGAGAGGTTACTTTTGTTAAATTGTAAACCTTTTCATTGAAAGTCATCTTGTGTTTTATAGCTGTATTCTCAATTGAATATCTATTTAAATGAACCTGGGAATGATGAGGTCCTTTTGAATAATCTACGAGTTATGTTTCAAGTACTATCGAAACCATTTCGAATAACTTATTCCCCTAAGCTTTTTATGGTAATTTTATGATGAGAAAAATGTAACTTTTTGATAAAAAAAACTCTAGTAACTGTTCGTATAAAATATATCAAGGTTTCTGTTGTATATTTATTTCTAAAGTATGAGAAACCTGGAAGATTTGGCCACTCCCAAAATATAAATAATAACACTATAAAAATGCACAGTTAAAATACCGTTAATCCATGTTTAAATCCAAAGGGTAAGAGTAAGCGTAACGGTCAGGGAATTATGATGTATGCTGACTGTTAAAAATGTACGTCTTTAACTTTTATTCACTCCTGACTGTTCTCAGGATAATCAGCAATAAATGTTTTATCTATGACTTGTAATAATCACTAAGATTTTTCTTATGTTTCAACTACATTTTTCATGCTAGGTGCACCAAACCATGCTAATAAATATGTTAGTAAAATTCAAAACTACATTAAGTCTTTCACATACATATATTTAAGTTTTAATTCTGATATTAACTGCGTTTTTCCTTGTAAATGGTCATAAAAGAGGGACGATAAGGTTTCTATTTTTTTTCATCGTTCATTCTTCTTGCTGAAAATAGTTGCCTTTTCCTATTTAATTATAATAAGAAAATAGTCAATAATGTAATAAAGTAGGTATGTATACTAGGCTGCCAAATGCGATGGTTTGTTAACATCATTAGAATATGTGTGATAATGATGTATTTTCTTAATACCTAATACATTTGCGTAAGAAAATAAGTGCTAGGAAGGTGATCATGGGGAGAAGGACGTTCGGAGAAAATCGAGAATTTGAAAGGAGTTGTCGGTTTTTAATCAGAAAACTGCTTTGTAGATAAATATGTATTTCCTTCAACGTAAACAAAAATAATTACAGGATTCTAGCTAGCCGTGTTTGCTAGCATGTTACGATCATATGGTGAAAGTCACTGATATGATACAAAACTCCCACGACATGACTCATATTTATGATCCCAATATAGTTTTTGATTTCCAGCCGATGTGCATAACCGTGAAACTAAAACACAATAAATGACATAGCCCACACATTATGATACATACAAATGTCAGTTATTTCCTGCGCTGTTCAAATACGCTACAGGCAGCAAAAAACGTGGTCGGAAATTGAATTCCTCACATTTTAAGAGTCCGGCTCTCTGGCCACTGAAAAATAAATATTATTACACAGCACTGAATACATTTTGCAGTTTCCGAAATTGATACAGCAGCATCAGCTTGTAAATTATCCTCCAAATACAGTTATAACTTGTTCACATATTTATCCAGCATCTCCTTGCGCACGCAGCGGCTGAACTACACAGGGATTGGAATAAATCGGCGGAGATGTAGGACCCGGAAATCACGACGGGACCCGCCAAATGGAATGAATGGACGGACGACTGCCGGCGAAATTAAACCAGGAGATTGACGTCTCACTCGGGTCGCGACCTGGCGTACTGCAAAAGGTGTGTGTGTCGGTTGAAAAGGGGTGGGAGGAGTGGAGAAAATTAATTCAGTGTTTACGACCACGGGATTCTCTTACGCTCAGTCCCGCCCTGTCGCGGGGAAGGGAGGGGAGTGAAGAAGGGCACGAAGAACAAGGAGACGGGTTTCCATGATTGCACCAGTGACGCAGAATGAGAAGGGGTAGAGAGAGAGGAGGTTTAGCGTTTGAACGCTAGGCTTCCCCCAGCCTCCTCATCCGCCACTTTTCCACCAACCCTGGCTAACGCCCCTTCCTCCAACGCCAGGATCGCGAGACCATAAATTCATTCCTTCCCTCCGGCTCATAAACTTCCCTTTTCGCCCTTACGCGCGGGTGTGAAGAGAGTAAATTAGGCCGCGTTCCCGGGGTGAATAAAATCCAGCGACGACGTCTGTCATTCGAAGCGCTTTTCCTACCCCCTTTTCCCTACCCTAGGTTACCGTCGCGGTCCAGGTGTCGCCGGGAGGCTGGGTTGAGCGGCAGACGGCAGGGGCTGAGTTTAGGAACCGGGGGAAGGAGAGGGGGATTATGGAGGTCTAGGTAGATCTTTACGAGGTCCAAATGGCCCTGGAGAGCCAGCTAGCTAGCGAGGAGCTCGGCGAGGACGGAGGTGTATCCAATTAGCCGGGCTCGCGGCCCCTCCCCAACCTCCCCAGCAGTCCCTCGTCCTTTTAGAACTCCCTTCCGCGGCGGAGACGTTCTCTCAATTACAACGCACCTCATTAATACACGCAGACGTTGCCCTCCCTTGTTCCGGCGCCTCTTCGGCGGGCGCAGCTGGCCGCGGTGAAGATCGGTTAGGGGATGCGCGGAACAGGTGAAGGTGGGGTTTCGGGCAGATGACGTTGCAATAATCCGCAGGGTTTGAGCGCCGACGGTGGAACCGGCGACCAGGGGTGGCACGGCTCTGTTCATCGGGTGCCACCATCCACCCAAGTTCGCTCTCCCCCTGGCGTGTCTTTTCAGGCTCACCAACCGGTCCGCACGGGCTGTTCGATGTTCTTCGTGCATATCGACTGGGTTTTAAGGGGCCCACCTGGTTGGATTCTCAGGCCCTTAGGGCTGGCATTCCGAGACGTTAAGGTAAGGTAGCGAATAAGCACTGCCTTGGTTGGGATACGACCGCAAACTAACTCGCGGGCCGTATTCCAGAACGTGTCCATTCCGATTCACAGCAAGGAAACAAATTGCCAACAGTTTTAATAAGCAGTGTCCTGCGCAAGTCTAGAAACTGGTTCCAAAGAATTCTAGCATACGTTTCACAACCTTCAATATAGTTTTTGCGGTAAAAATACTAGGGATAACAGCACCGTCGCACAAAAATGGAACTGCCTTTCTAATATGCTCATTTGACGTACTATAAAAGTTGAGCTTTTTTCCTTGTTACGAACATTAAAGCATACAAAACGACAGATTCGCTATCATAAAGTTTCCTTTGGCACACCAGCACGTTTATTACGCCCCCCGATGATCACAAAAATTCCTTCATACGAGTTAACGGCGCCATACAGGTCCGCTATCTAGACGAAATCAACGAAAAAGTGAGCCATGCGCATGCGCGGGATTCTGACAACAGATCTACAACCGATAGGAGACCAAAGTCCGTTCCCTCAGAATACGGGACTGGACGTTTCCTATCATGCACTAGGAATACGATTGGGTACATGTGTAGCTTATACATACAATCCTTAAACCCTTATTTGACACCCGGCTACCTTAACAACGAGGTCATTTGAGACTGTAACTCACAACTAAGGGCCAGAAAATTTGGAACACGAATCAGCTATGCTCTTATCTAAAGGAACCATCAGAAATAGGAATTTTTTCCCGGGGAAAAAATTTATAAAAAAAAACATAAATTGAACGCGAAACCCCCTCTCTAAAGTAAGTGAAGCGTCAAATCACTCCGCCACCTCGTCCGTGGAAAGAACGTAGACTGAGAAAAAGAATATTTTTAAGTCCAACATCTTTGGTACCTACCAATGCACGATTTTTCCAATCATTGTCAATAATACATATCGTAAAAAAATTTAAACGAAAGAACAATTATTTTTGTTTGATTTCATTCAAACATTTGAGACACAGATTTTTTCCTGGACCTTACAGCTTTGTTAAAAGTTCAATATATAAAATTATATTATTATTTAATTACCAGGGAAAACATATCTTTAATCATGTGAAATAAACTAAAAAATTGTCACAAACATAGATAAATCTTAAATTTTCTTTCTATTGCCTTTACCATTACCAAAATAAGCAAAAACCAGTGATTTTACCAACTCAGTGTCGTTTTTTCTTGTGGTTACTGGAATAAAATTGGTATTGAACAGAAGTGGAAAATTTATGTTTTATCTATTTTATTCTGGTCCTTCACACCAAGTTAATGCGAGAGAACAATACTTATACATCTGTAACAAGGGATTATGGACAACATTGGATTTGCCTCTTCACACCGCTGTCATACTCCTGTACACCTAGAGACAGGTATGGAACCACCTAGTGCCATAATTAAGACAGATGCAAAATCAATTCTCAAACAGCCAGCCATCTTCATATTCCAATTGTCTCATCACTCAGCATTTATGATATACGCACCCCACATATTCACCAGCAAATAAAGGATTTCAACCTGGAAGATCCACCGTAACCATTAGACTAATACATTTCTGTTCATTCTTTGTCCTCAGAATGAGTACATACCAAGAAATATCTTGTTCTGTTCAACGTTACCTAAATTAATGCACTAAATACACACATTCTATACTATAAATGTTTCTTGTAGGTTAGGTTTTTACAAATTTTTCCCCAAAAACTTTCCTTTGGACACACTTCATATAGGGATCTACTTGATAACCAACTTTTAGTTACATTACATACATCACGAAAGAAAAATAACTCTTAAGAGTTGGAGCGCGCAAGTAAACATTTTTGTACGTTAAATTGACACTCGTTAAGAATATTATAATAATATCTAAAAGAATAAAGACTCACCGAAGACCTACGCTGCCAGAAGACCTCCAAGACCAGCCCGACGCGACGCCACCACAGTGAGAGAGTGACAAGTTGCTGGACAGCATGACAGGTGTCATGCGGAGATGTGTCTGGCGGCGGGAGTATGTACTGTTGAGAGACTCACACCCGTGGGTCATGGGTGGTAGTCCTCCAGCAACCACTAGCAACGCGCATGGTGAGTAAATTTCAGAAAGCGAGAAAACGCCCACACCGTCTCCAAAGAAGCAACAGTCCACACCACGACGAGAATGATGGGTCAGATCCGCCAGCGACGAGCAGCCACTCGCCGTGCGAGTTGAACGGCAACACTACGACATGGGTTCCGGATTTGAGTCCTCCTCCTGTTAGTGACTACTCGCTGGGCGAGTAGGTTCTCCAGACCACCCCATCGATATCGACTCCAAAGAGGATCAACCAACAAAAACTGGGGGATTCTGGTTGGAGCCCAGAATGAACGACCGGCCACTCTATGGGCGAGTACCACCTTTCCGCGACCGGTAAGCAGACAAGGCCATTGAGAATGCGTCCCTACGATCGACGAGGCGACACCGGTCGCTGAGCTCCGATCCGTGGAGGTGGAAGAGCGAGGCGCGGTGTTCGTCCCTGGGAGGTCGCCAGAAACCCGGTGCCCCTGGAGAGACCAGCGAAGGACAAGTCAGGTAGTTTCATCAGTAAAAAGGGCCGTCGCCACTCGGCGGCGGTTGTAGACCTCATCCATCCGCCTTCGATTCTGAAAGTAATATTCAAATTAACTAGAGACTGTTTCTGAACTGTGTCCAGATAAACCCCATGTTATTAGTAGAGACACTCGGGCAAATGCCAACTGTTCATTGGCTGTTGACTTGTGAGTCGTCTCGACTGGGTGGCCTGTGATTCGACACTTCTATGAGTGAGGGTCTCTAATTGGCCCTCATTCCTCCAGATTAACAGTGAACCAATGACAGGAGCAGCACTAAGGTATAACTATTTGAATTTTAGCATAACACGAAAAAAACCCTCGAATTTTACGGGTCTCTAGTTATTAGTGTATCTTTGTTTTGAGGAAATTTTTAATATCATGGCTAGTGGTGCTCTGTAACATGGCGAGTGCCGTCTTTTAACGTAATTCATAATAATTTCAAATTATTACTGTAACAGTGTGAGAAACGGTAAAGTGTCTGTATAATGCAGCAGGAATATAATTTGTACGAGTAATCTTAATCACAACCTTTGGTTTACAACCATTGGCGGGATCTGGTCTAGAATTCTCGGCTTAAGAAGCGAGCATAGACGTCACCTATACGAATTCTCAGTTCTCTTGCTTTGTAAATGATGTGAGATATAAATTGTAATACATTTACGAATACGACTTTGGTCACTCTGTTATCGGACTACCCGTGTTTCCATAAACCTGAAGGTTGTGATTTCAAAATAACGCAATAGACAGACCACCAACAGTTTAATTAGATTTTAATATCTTAAAGCAGCTACTATGAAGAAAACGCTTTCTCGCCAAATATGTATTCAAGAAATGAAAAATTATTTAATTGGCATAACAACCTAGGTTAACTTTAACTACGCTTTAATTTGTCATGTGGTTACTATAGAGAAAACAATCTAAACCATTTAGATCTCTTCAGAAAATGTTGGCAAAAATATATATATTGCATATTACATACCTTTATATTAAATACCTTAAAGCAAGTCCCAACAACTCTAAATATGAGTTTTGTGAAAAAAACACAAAAACTGGTTTGGAAACTGCATTGAACATTGTTTCAGACTTTCCAACGATTGTGATATCACTGTTAAAAGTCCCACAAAGTCCCATTACCAACGGAAAGACTGCATGCTATCACAGGATATCGAGCGCTCAGGCCAAACTGCAAAACTTTCTCTAGCCAAAGGCTACATAATCAAACAGTCTTTGAACAGGTTAAAACCTTGAGCTTTTAAGATTAACATTTCATTTGAATATTAATACTTACCAAATAACATCATATTAACCTAGGTTATATAAATTGAATAAAAATTAAACAATTATCAACAAATAAAAAAATATGGGATGTTGTTTCAAACCTGTATAATTTTTAAAACTTCTTTGGGCGCCATGAAAGTAAAATTTCAAGGCCGAATTTTAATGCAACATTTTCGTGAAACATTATTGTGACACATTTCTACGCCAAAAGGACAGAAAAAAGGTACTTGGCCAAAGAGATATAAAGAGAGCACTATGCTATATACATTGCTGGGCTCGTTTCCTTTACCCTCTTTGTAAGATAGTTTGTCCCCCGCCCAAAAATAAATAGAGCCGAGAGAGATAGATGAATGACAGAATAGAACAGAGAGTAAGCGCATGCGCTTATTTCATAAAATAGATATAGGTATCCTATACAGTCAGCTGTGAATGCCTTGAATTTTATTTTTGCTACCAGCATGCTTGCGTTCCTCCTTGTTCAACCAGTATAGAGAGAGCTGATAAGACAGTCTCTGCATTTACTGCATAGATAGCGCTATCTGTTATGAATTTCATATTTTGTTCAGAGATTTGGCATGTTCCAAATGGCACAATTTTCTTTATTGTGTATTTCAACACTCAGTTAACTTTATTGATAATTAATCATTATTGATTAATCAATATTTACTGATATCATGAACAGTTATTTTGAAATGAGTAATATTTTTTTTAATTCATGTTCATTTAGAAAATGTATTTTGTCTCTCTTACTCTTTCTTTCTCTATCTGCCGTTTTACTCCTTACGATACAATAATACGAGTCGAGGTTTAAAATGCCAAAGATGTTTCACTTCCATCGGGTATCCTGAGCTACACGCGCTCTTTTTTGTTTGGACAAATATGTATATCTATATAATAAGTACAATTAAAATCGAATACGATGTCTGTGAAGTTTAAAATATTACAGAATAACTATATTTAATTTTAGAAAACATGTAACCAAAATGAAATGAAACATTTAAAAAATTTTATGTCTGTACGAAATGATTACACAAAATATTTTTTTTTTTAATTATATTTATCGTTGAGTTAGTCTTTATTTTATTATGATACCACAAACGGTTTAGAAGGTATTATGATATTTATAGATCAATAATTAGGAATGTAAATATTATTATTTTTTCATTATAAAGTTTAAAAGCTTATTAATTTTTAAATTAATAAATAATATCAAGCATAAACAAAAAACCAAAGACATTAAATATTTTTTTAATTTGTCCTTCAAACACTTTGAGTCGTTGTGGATTTTATTAATGTTTTTAAATTATTAGAAAATTTTATTTTATATAATTTTAGTGTTGTCACTAATTAGGAAATTTTAGGATAAGCAAAATGGCCTAACTGAAGATGTAATTTATTGGAAACTAAAGTTGTGCAATATGAATTTTTCACCCCAGATACGCGTGGAGGTAAGGAAAACATCTGTTTCACGCAGAAAACGAGACTTGACTGAAGTTCAGTATTCTTAAATGTTTAGTTTTTGGAGAGGGGAGTACAAACCCACGAGTCCCTAATTCCGTCATTCACTCAATCATTACTGTGGGTAGAATGCGAGACGTCGTGGCCTCGCAATTTGTAGCAGTTATGTATTGCTGAAAGATTGATTGGCAGAATTGTTAAAAAAAAAAAAAACTGTCTTTGCTAGTTACGAGGTGCTAAACATCTTACCTAAAATATATCAAAATTGAAAACAACATTATCTTTGATAATTAACTAACTAAAGTACTTTATCTATTTTAATTGATGTGCTTAAAATGGTTTATTTGACAATTCAATAAACTTTCTTACAGCAGAAAATACATGATTTCATATGTGTAAATGTTTTAAAATAGGTGTATCAGTATAAGTAAAATCAATTTATTAGTAAATATAGTACTGTTCAACTTTGTTTATTAACTTTTATATTGGTTTCCATCTCTAAGACATGTAACGTAAATTTACATATATATTTTAACTTACTTTAGCCGGTTTTAAATATATTCTCTGTAAAGTCAGATAAAAATATAAATAATAAATTTTTCCCAGAACTTATTTTTTAAAAAAAGGTAACTCATGTTCATTAATTTAAACTGCAAAGATTTACCTTTAAATGTATGCATCTTACTTTTATATGACTTTATAAGTGCTTTAATTTATAAAAAAAAGTTGTTTATACAGTTTTGTACTAGTTTTTGTAAACGAATTTTTTCCAACGCAAAAAAAAAGTATTTAATAAATTTATCAACATTACAGAAATATATATATAATTTTTGAATCTAAAGCAGTCTATGTTGTTCGTTAAAAGTACTGCTTAGCAGTTATAACGTTCTGACAATATTGTAACTGCCTTCAGATACAGTATTTAATTCGGGTTATTTTAAGATCACTATTTATGCCCTAACAAGTACCAAATAAATTAATGTTTCATTTTTTCCTCGCTTCTCACAAGCTCTAGATATTTAATAGGAAAGAACGTGTTTTCTAATATCTCGCTATGACAATATAGTGACAGGAAAATAGTTTAAATTATCTGTTGACTTAGGCGAAGTATTTAATAATTTTAGTAATGATCCGAAAATTCAAAAATGAAAATAAATTGTTAATAAAAACTATTATTTTATTTAAATATTTGTTTATCATTTTACTAAAAAATCTCATTAAAAAGAATTAATTGACTATTTTTTTTTCAATAAACATATTTTATAACTAAATAAAACTATAATATTTAAGAGTAAAATAGAAAATGTTTTAAATGATCTTAGAACCAAATTATATATCAAAATATCGTTGGCAAATCGGATTGAAAATTTAACCTATACCATAAATAGGGAAGGTTTAGTTAATGGTAGACGTTGTATGTCTAAATCGTCTCTCACAAATTAATTTATTTTGAAAAAAAAAAAAAAAACACTTTAGACAGTGATGCCAAATCAACAAATATGTAAATATGTACAAGCATTCGAAGAAAAAGCAAGCATAATTATTTAAAATGTAACTGATAAAAAAAGTATGTAAAAACATAGAGAGAACGAGGAAAAGACAAAAATTCGAGCATAGTAAATAAAATACCTGGGCCGGAGTGTAGATTATGAGAAAGTTTTTGACGACAAGAAAGATAAAATAAAAATGAATGCAGTATCACAAACTATAAATGCATGCTATTACTCACTGCTGAAACCCTAGCAGCAAAACAGATATCCAGAGACCTGAAATTAAAGATACACATAACTATTGAATTTTGCCTTGGTAACATTTCCGTTAGGTGGATGGACAATAAGCATACAAAGTACACTATGGCAGTATTTGAAACAAAAGAGCTACATAGTTACCGTAGTGTCGTAATTACAGGGAAAAAAATAACTATAATCTCAAACATTAAGTAACACCAAATTAAAAATCATCAAATACATAATTATACTCGAAATTAAAGTCGTGCAACAAACGTGGGAGTAAAAAAACCTGAAGTTAAGAAGCAAGTTTAAAGGGAGCAGTAAAAATGAGTCTAAATATTCTTATTAAACACCAGGAAAATTATGTACCACATAATTTTTTATGTTTTCTAATATAATACTGTGCCTGTTTTTCGTACAGTAGACACAAAACACATTGTAAAACCCTGAAAGTAAGTGAAGATAAACCCTATCGTTGCATTGAATACTGTGATCAAAAACGTAAATGTAGTGTATTCAGTCACACTATTCCCTCTTCAGACTAATGTTTTTTCCGCCTTGAGCTCAAGAAGATAACTGAAAGCAACAAGGTAATTATTCATGATTTTTATTGAAATAATTAAAAAGTAGAAACTCCAAGAGATTTGAATGGAATTTTTAAGTTCCAATACATCACCAATACGTTTAATAATATTGTATACGAGCAAGTTTTATTTCATTTTAAAAATACTAGTCATAAAACTGCTTTAAGTTCTTATTACATTTGGCAAAAATTTCTAAGAGAATCTATAGTAAAAACTGAAATGATTAAGGATATTTAAAAGGGTTATTTAAGATATGAAATAAATTTTATTTTTTATTATTAATGTAGACTAAAATTACTCTATTACAAATTAAGAAAAAATTACAATTTGTATAATGTAGTACAATTTTTAGTTATAAAAATATTTTTCTTGGAGGTAACACACTACGTGTCTTTTCTCGTTTCATTTATCTCATGATCACTATCAAACGCTGTATAAAACAATTAAAAAATGCTAACGAACATCCTTGATATAAATCGTTTGCTCTTTATTAAGTGTTGCTGGTTAACACTGCACAAGTACTTTAAGTAAAAATAAGTGAGGCTCTCCATGAATAAAATTTCCTTTTTTAGTTTGGGTGGTTGATATTATTAGATAAAACGTTATCACTTAACACTAAGATACACATTAAATGGGACATTTTTACGACAAATAAAAGACCAACTTCATTGCTGGTTTAAAAACAACTAAGGTTACACAGATTTTTTTAAAATATTGTTATATATATATGTATATGTATGTATATATATATATATGTATGTGTGTGTGTGTGTGTGTATGTGTGTGTATGTCTGTGTAGACAGAATACGATCAACTCAAGTACATATTATATGTTTACCGATAATGGTGCATTTCTGTTTACGGTTTTGAGAGGTATTCGATCAAATGTAAGACGTATAAAATCGACAGTTCTTATGTTTTTTTTATCTGTCTATACTCACCCTTAACCTAAAACTACCTACAATATAAAAAACTACTATAAATATATCAGTGACTTGTGTACTTTACAGCTGATGTAAAAAAACTACACAAAATTAAAAAAATATATATGTGTGTTTGCTAATACTAAAATAAAATTATTTTGGCAAATGCACGAAAAATGATACTAGTGTTCCTACATTTATCAACGTTAAACTATCATACTAACGTTTAAAAAGTTAGTCGTGATTTTTAAAATATATTTTAACTGTATATTTTTGTAAAATAGTATTTTATTGCAAAACTTATCAATAAAGGCAAAATATTGCAATTAACTTGTAGATGTGTCACTTTTGTTTACTAAAGGCATATTGTTTTAATGCCATTGCTGCATTTAGTTATTTAATGTCTTTTATATTTAATATTTGTTACAGATAATAGCTTATTTTTTCGTCATTTGTAAAGCTACTTGTCGGTTTAAATACTTACATTGGCTGGGTTTGAACAGATTGGAACCCACGTAATCTAATATATATATATATATATATATATTAAGAATTAAAAAAAAAATTATGGCAGCTTTTATCAAATTTATATTTTATACAAAAAACAACAAACCATCAGATAACGCAATAATACAACATTTGTAGACAGTGAGTATAGTCTATACCAAATGAATTTAAATACATGTTATATATGTATGTAATTTTATATTTTCAGAGAAAATTTACACTTAATTGTCTGTAGATATAAGAAGAGTTATTAGGCCGCAGTTAGTCTTATATATGATTATTTTGGTTGCTATTCGAGGCGCCTGAATTATTTAACTGACGTAGAAAGCTTCAAACTAATGCGTTGAACACCATTTATTGACTTAAAACAGAGAACCACGAAGAAGTGTGTTAACTAGGTCAGCCTTATAGTACAAAACATTTTTTTCAGGAATTTTATCAGCTTCCTAACAAACGGCGGAGAAAGAAACGATTTAAGTTGTCCTCTTCTTAAAATAATTGAACACTTAGCTCACATTTGAAAAGAAATATTTTGAAATTATGCTTGCTTACTTTCAAGTCATAAAAAAATACTCGAGAGTTCTTTTTTTTCTAATTCCATTGCACTTGTGATAGAAATTAGTATTTTATAATTATTGTCTAGATTGCGCATGGATACTCCTTCCGTTGTTGCACGCGGATATCAGGTTCGTAGTTGATCCAGAAGTAGTCAGTTATGATGGCTTGATGCTTAAACAAAACTGAACCATTTAAAATTTTTAAGTTATTTGTGTATTCCCACGATGCGCTTGTGAACGTGCACACGTTTATATTAATAAAATAGACATATCGTCTGTCTGTAGTTCGCTTAGCGGGAAGACGGTGTGGTTTAGAGCCTTGAAATTTGGTACGTGGATTCACCCCCGTTAGTGAGCGGGAGGGGGGGGGGGGGAGAGAAGTGGTTGTTTGCATCTCGAAGAGTGTTACACTAAACGCTCTTAGTTCCTTTAACCAATAATTTTTAACGCTTTCTACTACGTTTTCCGGATTAACTCAATGGAAACGGCCGTAGGATTCTTGATGATGCTATTTTTGTTTCCTGTCCATGAGTACCAGATCGTTGTATGCTTCATTCACTCTCGCACCTTCATCCGTCTTTTATATCATAATGATACGGAATTGTTGGCTAAATAAAAGAGAATTTTAAGGAAATTGCAGTCTTTTGAATTTTTTAAAATTCGATTCTCACTTTTATTTTTTACTCAACAGCCTGAAGACTTCCGTAGCGAAGCACGGGTACTTTAAACAGTATAGGTCCATATTATATTTGGTGCATAAATAAAAGAGCTATAATATTTTTAACAGTTTACAACGTTATTAGAGTGAAAGTGTGAATTAAATAAAATATGAATTGAATGAAATGATTGATTAAATAACTACAATTTTTTAAATAAGTAATATTATTTAAAAAACAACTGAAATATCCTTCACAATAATTATTTTCCCTCTGGGTGAGAAAATATGTTAGTTTTATCACATAATAAATGAATTGGTATCCCTACTAATTATATAATATATAAATCCTACTATAATAATTAAATGTGAAAGTGTGTTTGTTTGTCATTCTGTCACGCAGCAATGGAGCAACAGATCGACATGATTTTTTTTTTTGCATATAGATAGTTTATGGGCCCTAGAGTGACATAGACTAGATATAATTATTAAATTCCATCTCTGAAGGGGTGATAAGGTGCTAATTTAAGTTTTATAATAGAAAATTATAGGAGGTAGTTCATAACCACACAAACAGTGATTTTGTGCCATTTCTCTATGTCCGCCACACGGTCATACATGAAAGTCTGGCAACTTCTTATCCTTCTCCTCGGCGAAACCCATTCGTTAAGTGAAGCTCGCAGCTGCAAGCGAACTTAAGGCACTAATAATAGTTTATTTTATAATTCGTCAATAGATGGCGTAGCCTTCAATTTCTAGCACTCTATCGTTTGGTGCCTCCATCATGTCCTGCCTATGTGTTCTTCCCAAAAAATGATGCTGAAGATTGGCGTCCTTGGTTTTGCTGATGCGAAGCCTTAATACACCGAGATTGTGCAATCGATAGGTAATTCTTCGCAATCAAAATTTCCCGTTTTTCAAATGCATGTCTGAGGTGTTGAAATATGATAGTATTGATGTTCCTTATATTGTGATGTTTAGCCCGGGCAACGCCTGGTACTTCAGCTAGTAGCATATATGCATGTACAGATAAAAGCTGTCATGGGTGAAAACCGCGCGGAATGGGTTTTGCTCACCCCTGAGGAAGAATGTCGCCTTCACCGCCGAAAGCCCGAGCTGCTATTACTCCCAGAGCGCCCCGCTCGGCCAATCTGCATGGCCAGCGAGTTGGTGAGGGTCGCCAACGGGGAGTGGAGTGGAGCGGGGTGGAAGAGATGGGGGTATGAGGTGGAGAGATGAGAATCTTGCATTCGGAGTGCATCCCCCCCCCTGTCCCCGACTTCACTGGACGTCTTGAAGCGCAGCTGGTGAAGATAGTAACCGATGGCCGAAAAAGCGAGAGAGGAGATTACATAAAAAAATGCGAGAAATTGTTCGGTGTAGGATTAAAATAATACGTCGAACCGTAACCAGATGTAAAATACGCTGCTGATGACTTCCAAGTTTCTATTTAGCTATCAACTACTATCGTTTAATGCCAATACACAAAAATCAAAAATAATTCAGAATGAGGACGTATGAAAAACCATTTCGTATATTTTTTCTTTCTTAAAATACATGTTACTATTTAATTTACTTAAAGTTAAGCCTAGTCGCCATGAGAAAAAAAAAAGTGTTTATAAACTCGTAGATGAATGAGTTTAAGTACCAGTAATTATATAAGCTATTAAATAATTTATATCTTTGTATATTTAAGTTTAAATTTCTGTAGCAGGACAAGGCGCAAAGACAAATATTAAGTAAATTTTTACTCAGTCTCCGATGAAAACGTTTTTTTACAGACCTGTGGTGAACTCACGGCAGTAAATACCAAGATTTTTAATGGGAATCTACCTAAAGTTCGGTAGGCCTGAGTTCGAAGGTGTTGGAGGTTTTTCCCCGGTGGATTTATGGAGTGTTTCGACTTCCTGGAGCGGGTGGAGCTTCGACGACTCTCGCGAGGACGGGGGTTGAAGACTTAGAAGGCAGCCGCCCGCGCCGGCCGGGACGTCAGCGGCCGAGGTTGAAATACGCTTCGCTGGCAGAAGTTCATCCAGGACGCGCCCGTTTTAACCCTCCTCGCGACGACCACACAGCTGTGCCCCGGGCTCCCTGGCCGACGCGACCGACGACGCCATCGCAGGAGGACAGCCGAAGATCGCGGGAAAGCTGGTTGGCGAAGCGGTCTCGTTACAGGCGGGGCGGAGGGCTACCCAGAAAGTGGAGTGGTGACGGTAGCAAAGGGGATTGCAGTTCCGCAACCCACCTACCCTCCCCCTCCCCAACATCCCCACCACCTTCCCAGTGGCTCCCCCGGGGGATGTTCCGGACGTTCCCCGATGTTAACTGTCCGGCGCGACCTTGAATTGTGAAACACCGCTGTAAGGATTGCGCGAGCTAGTGGAAACAGAGCAGTTGCGAATCAGGGGGAAAGAGAGAGAGAGAGAGAGAGAGAGAACGCGAATACTACGAAACAACTCTGAAGGATTTTTTTTATTCAAGTCCATGAACTTAAAACGAGGCATAGGCTATATAGGTAGTTCGTGTTTTCTGTAAATTACGGTTCTGAAAAGAAAATTGTTAGTTATCAAGATCTATGCATTTTCCAAAATATATATATATATATATATATATATAAATCCCTAAACTGCACTAATGTTATAGATACAGTTTCTAAAAAAAAAAATTCATTGGAATCATAAATAACCCTGATAGATATTGTTAACTATTCAAAATGAAATCAAACCTGCTCTACGTTTAGAAGGAGAAAATATAATTTGGAATACTTATGTGGCAAAACAGTTTTAAATCAGGATAGTTTGTATATCAAACAGTAAAAAGTTACTTTGATAATTTGCGAGTTTTTTGAAAATATTGCTTATTAAAGCTAATAACCTGTGAATTTAGAGAAGTATTTAATTTTTACAGTGTGAATAGTCAAACATACGAGATTAAAAATCGTTGCCGCATAAGTCATGCAAAGAGTTTTTTTTCCCCCAGAAGTATAGCATGTTTGATTTTATTTTGAGTTGTTATCAATAGTCTTGTTATTTCTAATTTAAATATCTAATAACTTGTTGTAGGGTGTGTATTTAAAATTTTGTTGAATAAATGCCTATAACTCAAAAACTACGACACATTAGAATTTTGATTTTTGATTCAGAACCGCGATTAACTGGCCTATCAACTGTTATCGGATCAACCTTAAGTCATAGTACATTCTGCAAATCTTTATAACGAAATATTTACGAAAATGGAACAGTAAAATAAGGTTGTATGCATTTATCCAGCAGTTTGAAACACCTAGTAAGTGACATCGACAAAACTGGTTAGGTAAATAATTTATTATTATTTTACAAAAAGTAAATAACTGACAGAATTAATTATATTCAGCGCCAAAATTACGACAGAAAGAAATATTCCAATTTTATATAGTTGATCATCTGTAGAAATGGTATAGTAGATCATCTGTAGAAATGGTATAGTAGATCCTCTGTAGAAATGGTATATGCACATATAAATTAAAGATAATGACTTGAAAATGTAAAAATCCCAGCATGACCTGTGAAGCCGAGCTTTCACTAGCTGCAGGGCTGCCAAATTTATAAACGATAGCCAAATGCGTTGAATTATCCGACAGCGTTTGTTCAGGAAAAAATGGACAACTTCGTTAATTCAAAGCTGATGTTTTAATCCCATGGGACGAAATATTATAAATCATTAAACATGTGTAACTCTTACCTTCAGGAAGCTGTAAATGTGCATTTATACGAAATACGAAACCAAGCAAACTTCCTGCTCTACATTGAAGTGGAAAATCCGTGTTGAAACACCACGCCGTCTGAAATCGGTTTCGCCTGTTGTAGCGTGAGTGCGAGCGAGTTTGTGCTCGCCCCTTGCAAAGGCGAAGAGTAGCTTATCGCCGAAATGTTTTGGTAGACCTACATTTCTACGAGAGGCGCTCGCTTGCCAACTGAAGGCGAAACTCCTGTTGTGCAATGAGTGTGTACGTCACTCAGTCTCTCTCTGCCTTGTTTCTCATTTGTTCATAACACAGCACGTAACGTCCTCTAGCGCTTCATCCGTTAAGTTCCGAGCATATATTGCAAAACTGACTTGTGGTTTTATTTTTGTCTATTAACCTCCCCCCCCCCCCCCCCCCCAAGCTTACAAACCTAGAAATTTGAAAACAATCTGTGTGTTGCGTGCTCAGTGTCAAATAGTGGCGCTCGTGTCAGATACCCTATCAGCTCTGCGCGGAAATCAGAGAACCGCCGTGGAGTAAGTTAGTTGGTAACTTGGTAAACATATCGTGTTATGGCTTAAAGTTTAGGTAAAACATGTTGCATTACCTTTTAAAATGCTTATTGGTGTACAAAGGTGTTTTCTGTAAAGGTAATACTGAAATAGCTTTAAAATATTAATTAAATACATAATAACAAATACAGATTACAAACTAAATAAAAAAAAACGTTTTTTTCCGAAGTAATTGTTCCCTTAAAATGAGGAACCACGCAGATGTATTAGCTTTCCTAAGCTTTTGGACACTGATGCGCTTTCAATGTTGTGTGGAACCCACAACTTGATGAACAAAAAGTTTAAAGTTCAAAAATTTTACTTTAAATAGTACAATTTGTCCTAATTAAATGTAACCACTACTTTTCAGCAAAGATTTAGAACTACAAAGCATTATATCTTAATGTTTTCACCCGTTGTTCAAAATGAGTTTTATTCGAAGAGTTTGACTTACTACGTTATGTTACCATGCATTAAAGATCAACAACCACGCAAATAAAAAAAAAGAGAAGTACGTGTGATACGTTAATTTTCTTATGTATGTAAATATTTTACACACACAGTCTTAACAGTTTGGTAAAGTTTTTCTTTAACTCAAAGTTATTTGCTTTGTAGCATTACGTATAATTCATCGCAAAAAAATGACAACTCCGAATCAAATTATACAGCAATAGTTCACGTTTTGTTTCTTGTTTAGCAGATCACAATCCCAATGATGAGAAAATTTATGTATTTCATAAATACACTTGCAGAACTAAATATCTAGCAAGGGTTCCATTACACATACGTTCATAATTTATTCAAGTGGGGGGAATAATTTTTGAAATAAAATACAAATCTGCACGCAATGAAAAAAAAAAATTACTGCTGTAACGGATACAAAACTTTTTGTTGTGTGTGAAATGAGATGAGACAAGGGAGCAGCGAAATGCTGGTGATCCCGTTTAAGGATGGCGACGAGTAGCTGGCGAAGATGATCAGGGGAAGGAGGTGGAGGAGGAAGCGGAACGTGGAAGGAACGAGAGGAAGTAGAAGAAAACAGACACGACGAGACGAGGATTGCCTGGAAGGCGAGATGGGAAGGATAGCGAGGGTCATCTCCCAAAACGCCCTGGCGCACAATCTCCTCTCCTCCCGGCAACTTGAGCTCCTCGCAGCACGCGAGGTTTTGGTAGGTGAGGGCACCGGGGGAGGGGAAAGAAAGAGGAGCAATGGCAGAAGGTGTGTGTTAAATCCCTGCCTCTACTCCCTCCTTCCCCTTCTTCCCCCTGGTGACCCCGAACAGGCCCGGAACGCTTCGGGGATGTCCCAACTCCGCCGGCAAACCGAATGAAATAAATTTTACCCCCGTGATTCCGAAGCGCCGCCGCCGTTGAAAACAACTATTTTCAAATTAACTCCCTCCCCCTTTCGCCACAAAGTTCCCGCGCGATTGTTTTATCACGTCTCGCCAGTCTAGAAAGCACTCAAAGTTTCCCCTCTGCCTCTACCTCTACCTAAATACCCCTAATACGGAGTTCATTTGTTTTCTGGGCTCCAATTATGTCAATAAAATACTTATTTTGTACTAAAACATATTAAAACATTTCAGATGTGTGTCTCAAACGCAACGGTTAATTTAAAAAAAATTTGCCTCCGGGTATTAACAGCCTGGCAAACATTCTTTTTAACTTTTATTTAATTGTTCTCGTTAAAAAATTGTATTTAAAACGCACAATCCAATTGTAAAAAATTTTAAACTGCAAGGAAACATAAAACAGTATTTGAAATGTTTTATTAAATGTGTAGTAAGCTATTCTCAAGAGTTTTAACAAAATTATATCATAGCTAATGTTTAGTGTAAATACAAGTTTACATCAGATTGAAAGATGTTTATTTAAAATTAAAAAATAAATAAAAAAGCAATTTGAAACGCAATTATAGCATGAATAGAATTTGTTATGAAATTTTTAATTTTTAGTTTATAAATTCTTTAGTAAAACATGGCTTTATTCAAATCACTAAAAGCTAATATTGGTTTTATTTTTGTAAAACAATTATTTTGTTTTATGAATGATATAATTATATTAAATAATTTAATAACAAATTCTATATATGAACAGATAATTACAAATTGTACAACATATGATTCACGATAAGGGTAAAATTAAATTGATCTTTTAAATAATTTAAATAAATATATTTTGTTATTTTATTCATCATCTTTAGAAAAAACTACGGAACTTTTGAATAAAATAATTTAGGATACCACCACTTTTAATATAAAAGTTGTGTTGCTAGTCTCAATGGCAAGAGTACTATGTTTTCCTCGTTAAATAATGAAAAAGAGAAACAGAAAATTTTGACTCCACGTGATAAGTTCTTTGCAGAAAAGAATTAAAAAGCCATTCTTTAGTGCCAAGTACGAAAATAAGTTAAAAAAATTAATAACATTTTACTTTTATTATAGTTACAAATATCAAAACTGGAGGAAAAATATTCAATGTGTCATTAATTTGAGTACTTTTCACAAATTAGTTGATCAGTTGACATGCATTCAGAAATATAAAAATAAATAAACAAATAAATAAATAAAATTACTTCAATTTGATAAAGGGAGATTTTTTTAAATTCTCATATAATAAGTGAGTGGTTTTCAGAGTAACTAAGAGTCACATTTTTTTAAGGACATGACTCATAGTACCTGCTAATAGTACCTGTTGCTATAGTCTCGTCGTTGTTAGCTCTGTGTGTCCGTCTGTGGTGTAGTATTTTTTTTTACTAATTACTTCCACAACATTACCTGTGCTATCTATGTTTTTATTTATTCGTTTTGTTTCCTGTGTATTTGCATTTTATCTTTATTTTCTGTAATTGAATTTTCTTAGGTCATACAGTGTAATCACAATGGCGTATGTCGAAATCTACGTCTTGAATTAAGATCAATTATGTTAAAATTTATCCTGAATAAGTGAAAATTATATATCAGGTAAAGGTAAACAAAATAAACTGGTTTTTGTAGTAAATGTTATTAATATTTTTAAACACATATTAGAACAGTAAGTACGATTTCATTGTAAGCACTGTACTCCTAAAATTAAGAGAAATGTTTCAATAATATCAACAATTTAAAAATACTATAAGTAATGTAAGAAAGTTAAAATATTACATTAATAAATTTATTTATGAACTATTTAAAACTTTCTCTGATTGTCTTACATAATCCTGATGCCTCTTTAGTAAGTTCCCAAATATTTTAATTTAATTTATCGACTTTAGAGACGTTGACTTCGTTGATTAAATTATTCGCTGAATAATTTTTTGCATCGGAAGAAGTAAATAATGCAGGAAATTATTTCAAGAAAATATTTACTATCTTTGAAGATTATTTCTAAGCTATTAATTTGTCTATAAACGTTAGCAGTGGCTTGTTTAACACTTCCTAACAATTAATTAATATTCTCATCAGTAGAGGAAAGCTTTTAAGTCAGTAAATTTTCAAGTTAATAATTGGCTAGGCCATAAATTTCAAACAAAATTTTTATATGAAATATAAAACATTTTATAATAAATTTTAATTATATTAGTTTCATGTAATAATAAATTGAAACTTTAGAAATTAATTTTTGTTTTAAATGTTGCTACTATAATTAATATCTAAATTTATATTCACTAATTTGGACATTATCTCTAAACAATTAAATTGTTTAGAGAAAGGATTGTTATTAATTTTTAGGATATTTATATTTACATGTTATCAAAACTAGTGTCAGTATTTACATAATAATTAGACTAGTTATATTACCTTTGATTTCCATCTTAAGAAACTGTAATGCCTGTTGTTCCAGTATTTGATTTAAAACACTTTTTGTTATACTTATTAAAAAATCAATTTATATAACTTTTTAAGAAAAATTATGCTTTTTGCATTCATGACAGTTATTTAAAAATTAACAAACAAGCGTTTCATTAAAAGCGAAAGAAAAAGTTTTATATCTCAGAGAAGTGCCATGTTCATTTGTTTACTTCAGACTATGGAGCATATCAATAGTTCAACTTATTCGTTATCACTGAATTACTTTATTTAATAATAAACACATCTTTCAGATATAAAAAATATATTTTACAAAATACTTATATTAGGGATAAATATTTTAATATGAAATCAGAAGTTGGAAGAAATCTCTCAATCCGCTTTAAGGAATTGAAATAAATATTACTATAAGTTTTTTTATGTTACATATGATTATAAGAGGGAGATAATCATTCACAAACGCATTAATTGATAAATGGTTTCCACTAATCAATTTTTTTTCTCAGAAGTAAATTCTGGCTCTAATGCCTATGTAGCATCTTTGGTTGCAAAAATATATCGAGTGTAATATATAGTGCCTAGCTACAGTAAATTAACACCATTTAATTAAGTGAAACATTCCTTCGCAAAAACCAAAACAATGGTTACGCAATAGCTCGGTTTTAAAGTTTTAAGTAAAATAGGTTATAAAATATATTGAACTCCGTTAACCATCACACTGTTCTCTTGAGGACTGTCGTTGTCCATTGTGAGGATCCATAAAATGTAAAAATAAATTTTATTTTAAAACAAATTAATGGGCTACAGTGGTTGAGAGTCGACCTCCGTAGCCCAGTTGGATGAAAGCTCGTTTTCGGCGTGAGGGACTCTGAGCTCGAGTCCCGGGAAAAATATGAGTGTGTATTTATGAGATACTACAGTAAGGTAAAAAAAAGTATCAGAAGTCAGATAATATGCCAAAAAGTTTATTTCGTTGGTTGTAGTAGAATAGTAGCCTACTAGCCTGCCAAAAATTTAAACATTAAAAATAAATGTTATGTTACACGCCTGACATCAATACGTTCCGGTTTAGTACCTCATCGAGGTCAAGTTGACATTTTTTCCTAAGTGGAAAACGTGGCGGACGTTGTCGTGGGTTTTCTCGGAGCACTCCAGCATATATTAGCTTTTTAGATGCTTCGTACCCGTCTCCGCATCCTATCATCGACTCTAATGACCCCGATGTCTTTAGAAATGTTTTGATAAATATTAACATCGTGTGTCTTTACCAGAACCAAGTTATATTCTTATCGGTTTAAAATGAATTTGCATTCATAGCGAGTCTATGTTTTTTTTTTTTTTTTGTAAAGCGCGATACACCACGGTGGCTTGTTCGCCAGGGAGAGCGCTACTGTATGGTAACAACTTTAATCACTTCTGCGTGCTAGATATTTAGCCTCTGCGAAATGCAAATTGAATATTAACTCCCTCTCTTTTGCGGCGCGTAAAACGGTGGGAAGGAGAGGGGGGGGGGGGTGTAAGGGGGCACAGAAACTCGCACGCTCGGAGCGCGCCTCTGGGCCTCCTCCCCTGCCAGCCCCGCCCGCCCACCGCAGCCCTCTTCAGCCCTCTTCCCGGAGACGTTCAACCCCGCTGCCTCTGTGCCCCGGCGAAAGATAAGCAAACCTTCCAGTTCCTGCCTCGTTGCTCGACTTCGATCCGCAGTCCCCCCGCCTCCTCTCTCTCTCTCTCCTAGAGACAAAGTGCGGGAAGATTCGCGAAAGAGCGGCCTCCCCTGCAACCCCCCCTTTGCCTTTCCCCCCGGTCCCTCCACCGACCCCGCGCGTCAACCCGAGCCGGGTCGAGCTGGTTCCATCCCCACGCGCTATAATGGGAAACATTTCTATTCACTGTCGAACAGGTTTTAAACTTTACATGGCCCTATTCCCCAGACCTTACTTCCTCTCCTCCTTCTTCCTCTCTCTCCTGCCATCCGGACGGCTCCGCGGCAGACCCTCCCCCATTCTTCCCGGGACATCCCGCGCTACACGAGGTTTTATCAAGTCGGTGCAGTTCAGTAGAGTTTCGGAACGTCTGCGATTAGCATGCCGGCTTCGTTCCGATACATTCGTCGCCGCGCTGCGAGAGAAAATCATTGTCGCCGGAAGTGCGGGCAAGTTGGGAGATGGCACTGCTTGCCTTGAGAGTAGGTAGTAAGTATTCGCTGCACTCCGTGTAGTTTCTCGCAAAGTTGACACCAAATTGTTGCTGCATGAGCAAATACTATTTATTTAAAAAAAAATACTTGTATGGTTCGTTTATAATTCCTAGTAAGTTTGTTCCCACTGTTAGTCGTATTTTTCATGTTACGATAGAATTTATATTCGTTTCAATGTACAGCTACCTCAAATTTTTAAAATAAATTTTTGTTCCCGTGTCAGAAGCAACGACCCATTATTTGAAATATTTTTTAAAAAAATTAGCTATCCAAATTATTTTGGCACTTGATTATAAAAGATTTAAACTAAGTACGTCGTTTAAACCCTTACTGAATTATTATAATATATATTGCTAGACCTTAATTAGGCCACAAAATAATATTCTGCTTTTGTCTCTTCGTAGTCCTTCTTGATGAGATGGACTTCAAAGTTTAAATATATAATTTCCTCATGGTTCAAAAAATATAAGAGTACATTTTAATGCTTGGTAAAACTAAATTGATGTAGGCATTTTCACATAGGTGTTGTAATATACACGCTAAGTTTTATCACACCGAAACGAAAATGTTTTCACGCCGGCACTCAGTATAACCGTTCTTGGTCCACAATTAAGAACTATGTTTCAAAACTGAATATATTACACCATTTGGTATGTCACTTGAGCCCCAGTAGCCGATTAATTCGCTAAATCATTTAAGAAAAGCATCGTCATAAGTTTTTGCAAACGCGTTTCTTTCTTTTTTTTTTTTTGCTATTTTTCTTTTTCAAGTCTTATAGTTTGCTAATATATTTATCTTTTTGTTTGGGTGTTCAGTCTTTGTTATTCTTCATCTCCGTTTAGTACGGTTTCTTTAAAAAAATAAAACTTTATTCTCAGACAATGTCCTATCTAGTATATCATTTTAATATCTCATACAAATTGTATTTCTTTACTTTGACATTTAACATTATTTTTATCTATTTATATCTATTTATTTATTTTTCTGATCAAAAAACATTACGACAACTTTTGCGTGTATGTCTTTCGAAGAAAAAAATTTAATCTTTCCACTGGTAACCCAAATCAATGAGGTCAGGATGGATGAAAAAAACGCAGATCGTTGTTATTTAGAAGCTCGAAATATCTATTCAACAGATATGAGTGTGCGATTTGAGTTTTAATCCTGGATTTCTGTCACATTCAAAAAAGATCTATACAGTGAAGAGCGTGTGTTAGGCCAGCCTGGCATCAGCCAACTTTAAACCAACTGGCCTTACCCCGAGAACAATCGCGCATTTAACAACCAAAATAAAACTGGCTGATTTATTCCAACAATGATTTGTGCACGGTACATGTTATTAAATTGTTTGGGTTTAAGGAAACCAGCTTAATTTAGACCAGAGTTGTGTGATAAACGCCATATTGGCTCCAGCAGTTTCTATACTATTAATTTTTTTTCAACGTGTAATATAAACATCTAACCTTCGTTTTAAGAACAGATCACTCATTTAGAGAATCTCAAGGACTGAAACTAGCATCAATTGACAGTTTTACTACAGTTGTGTGCATTCTCAGAAATGATTTAAATAATAAACGTAAATGATTTAATCAGGGTAAACATTGTAGCAGCCAGTCACTGTTAACTTCAGAAATTTCAATATATCATATACTGTGCGTTAAGGAATCCCAATTTTTATAATCTTACAGTCGATTTTTCTTTTGACTAAAACCTGTTGAAACCTAGATGGTGCTTTCTGTTTCCAACTCTCCCCTTCAAGTACATAAACATTGTTTCTATTGTTATTTTTTTCTTTTGCACGGAATATTGAACAGCATTTTGTAAACATCAGCAGCAAGGATTTTTATCAATAAAAAATGGGAAAGCAATTTTGTCAAAAAAAATTAATAAGACGCTCTAAGAAATTCATTCATTTGGGTCCCTGTTTACCGGTTTATTAAGAAAAAATTGCTCAGAACAGTGTCACGTTTTCGACAAAACCTGCCAAACTGATTACGTTAATTTTTAAGTAAGTGCTTGATACATAGAGTGTGAACTGACAGTCTTTCTGAGGAACACATTGCACCTTTACAATTATAAAAAACAATTGTGAATTAATCACTTTGTATGTAATACAAATCGCAAAGCAGGAAAATACTTTTCAACTGCTGATTATTCCTTCTAAGCTTCAATAAACCGCTCATATCTAAGACAAGTTACGAACAAGCTTTATTCCAGAAATAGTTTGCATTGTAGTTTAAAGTAAACATAAAATTATGACCATTATAAACAGCTTATTCTGCATGCATGCAAAGTCTCGTTAATATTGAGGTTTTTGGAGATCCTTTTGTTTTCTTCTGCAGATTGTTTAAAAATAAAATAAATATTACTGTGGTCCTGTTTAGCTGTAACATTATTGAACTTGTTAAAATGTATAAATTGAAAACTATAGATAGGTAATAAATTTGTAAACTCTAATTTCAAATTGAACAAAATAAAATATATCGTGTTTCAGCATTTTCATTTATTTTCATTATAAGGCAGCAGTAGTTTTAACGTATTCTCTTCGTCACAGGCTACACTTTACTCACGTTTAAGCTCAATTTTTTTTAACTGTACAGCATCCTATTCGACCTCATACTGATGAATCTACGCCAATGAAATATCGGTGACAATGGAAGCTAGGAAAGTAGTAAAGTCGCAACGAGCAATGTACAGCCTGAAGATCACTTGAACTCGGGAATCGTACCACGTTTGCAAAGCCGTTAACGACACCTGCAGCTGTCCGCTTGGTCATCTGGTTACCAGCCGTCCCCATTTCTCGCCGTCCGGCTCAAAGCGAGGGCTCTTTGCGGCTCAGACCCAAGGAAGTACGCGAACAGTCGCCTGCTTCAAAGAGCCGATGTTGCCCCAAAGCAGGCATGTGCTTGCTGCTCGAATGGTGAAATGGTGGTATAGGTGGAAAGGAGGACGGTTGGGGGGGGGGGGGGGGTGGACCAGAATTTCCGGGAAAGGGGTGATGGAGGACGTGGAAGAGGGGGGGAACGAATTCCGTTAACAACCTGTTACCTACCAGCTCACGTCGGAGCTAATTATTTCCCCCTCTCCACCACTCCCCTTTCCGCTGTAGTAGTGAACCACGCTCAGTTCGATCTGTTGTCGGCCCGTTCTCCGACCCTCCCCAAAACTTATCCACCCCCTTGCACCCCGTTCCACGAGCAGACCCTTCTCCCTCAGACAACCCCCTTGCGAGAGCACAGCTTGCGAAGGTTGTTGCGCGTCTCCCCGCAGCCCGCGCGACCTCGGCACGACCTCGTCGACGCCGCCTACGCCCTCCCCCCCACCCCCGCCGAGGTATCTACCCTCCCTTCTGCAGCGAGAGGTTTTCTTCGGGCCAACTTGCCGCGACTCCCGCGCGCGCCGTCACCTGAGGCACTGCCGGTATCAGGCGAGGGGCGCCCCCCCCCCCCCCCCCCCTCATGAGCCCGTCCAAGGGGACGAGCAGTCTAGCGCCATTTGCTGCGACACGAACACATTGCCCCTCCACTCAGCTGTGCTGCGAAGACCCTTCCGCAAACTAATGCAGTCTAAAAACTATTGCACGGACACACATCAAATAAAAAAAGTTTTTAAACTAAACGATTATTCACATTCGCTCATCACAACGATTTCAATGGGCTCCGAATCACTAAAAATTCCCTATCCCATGCTCGAAAAATATTCAGTCACGCTGATGTATGGGTTTGAACACGTGACTCTTCGCTACACGAGTGTGATGCGTTATCAGTGACGGCCGTCAAAGACTCCTGGGGTATAACGGGGTACCAAGTTGAATAATAATATTTTAAAAAAAATACTAAAGGATTAATTACGAGAGTTGCAAATTTTTATATGAACACATTATAATGTAATAATCGAGAAAAAAATACAACAATATTGTAAGAAACAAAAGCAAAACTTTTTAAAAATGTATTAGGTATGTCATTTGCCCGTTCTGCTCCTAGCAAGGAGCACAGCGGGGTGGTAAGGACACGTAATTCTAAAAACATATAAAACTATTGGAAATACAGAATAAAATAGTTTTCTATATATATGGTTTTAAGTGACTTTTAAGGTTTAACTATGGTTTTTATATCATTGTATTCTATTCTTAAGTCTATTCACAAAATTGCACACACTACGACAACCTCATCATCTTCGCTATCTATTCCCGCACAGGAATTGTGTGCCCAATTTCGGAACATAGAATAAGCAACCTAACTTTTAACTGACTGAGTAACATTTACTGCAAAATAAACATTTACAGTCATTACAATCCTCAGAATCACTTTCGTTAGTATTGTGTACTCTTCAGCTCCTTCTGTTCTCCTTCTATCTCCAGTCACTTTCCTTTGTTTCTTTTCGATCTTAAGTTTATTTTCTTCCTAAATAGTTTTTATTGCTCTTCTTTGGCAAATATATTTTCCAATTCTTTCTTAATAGCGGCTTATAACGCTTTTTTTTTTGTTTAGGGAATCTGTTAAGACAGCGGTCTTCCCCCTATTCTGATTCGTCCTTTTAGCGCTGTCTTAAATTTTTCGAAAAGGCATTAGATTTTCAGGTGAAACATGAAAAGATGAGGCCCTCTTGTCAGTTCATCCAAGAGACCCAGCAGTGGCACAATTAGCCTCATTTAATCGGACCTCTTAACCGGCATATGTCAATTATTAGAGGTGGCTGAAACTGCGCCAGTTTATCTCCTAACCTGATAGGCATGTCGTTTTTATATTGTGTACTGGGTGAACGCAATTCCAACTGTCAACTCCAGATATGATCAACTCTTTAATTGAATGGCTACCAAGTCCAATGTCAGTTTTGTTAACTGGTTGTAAATCTGAGCCGGTGAATATGGATGGGTATGTCCAAATTTCTGTAGCTTTTAAACAATTAATAGCAGTGTTCAATGTTGCGCTTAGGAAAAAAAAGCTAATTCAAAAAAGCGTTGAAATTTTAAAGATAGTAGCAACTCCCTGGGTTGCTTCGTAGCCATTTGCGAAGCTCATCGTTATAATGAAGACTTAAATTCTCCACAAAAGAGACTTCAAGAGGCTGAAATCTGTGAGAGAAATGTGGTGATAGACATAGCAACGAAACGCCACACTACCTCGCTTAGTCTATAAGCTAAAGGTTTTTGTTGTGCGTTGAGTGGCCATCTAATATAAGAAGAACCGGAAAGTATTTTGATGCCTTACAAAATTCCACAAATTTTCTAAACCATACCTAAATGACTCAGGAATCAACAATCCAGTGTTGTGCAACTCAGCCCAACCTCCCGGTAGCATTCCTAACTAGAATTATTTCTGCTTCTTCTTTCGAGCAAACATGAGCATCGGGGGCATGTAAGCTCCGCTTGCCGGCACACAAATAATGTATGTTACAGTTTCATCACTTCATGCAGATGTTAATGCTTCAACTTTACGTTACCTATTGAAAGCTATGAAATTTTACTGTTTTTAGGGTTCACTCAAACGTCCATCTTATCACAATTAAATATTCGAGAATCTATTAGTTTGTGTGTGTGTCGAGTAAATACGATAGCGAAAAAAAAAAAACATCTACGTCTACTGTATTAAAGCTCGTTGCACCAGACGTTGCTTAGGGTTTGCGAACAGATATAGTGGGATGTCTCTTAAGGAATCCATTGACTCAATCTTGGCCTGAAATTACATATTGAATGCCATTTCTTACAACCAACAGGCAACAGCTAAGATACGTCAGTCTTTCAATTTTAGATAGAATAACCTAGCCTCCATAGTTTTTAAGCTGTTAACGATCTTAGTTCCTATTCTTCCCGTAATATGTTTTTTAAATTTCCAGCCATGTTTTTAATCATGTAGTCAGGGTGTACTCATAGTGGGAAATACATAATTGTCGAAGAAGATATCAGCGAAATTGAAGACTGATTGACAATATTTCTTGAAACATTGGTAGATTATAGTCCACGATTAACTAAATGCGACGATGCATAAGGTTACGTTAGGTTATTTAAATGTTTACGTAATTATCTATTTTTGTGTAAGTCTTCGTGTGCACAGAAAAACGTTTTCTCTACTTTTACAAAAGATTTTTTGGAAAAGAATTATCAAGTAACAGTTTTTAATACTACAATAAATATATTGTAAGTTTGCGCAACATAAATGTGAAATACATTTTTTTTAAATAATACTTAGTATTTATAACGAAAATTGGCGCATAAGTTAATATTTTAACTTAAGTTTCATTCAAGCAATTCTTTTTAAACCATTGAAAGTATGATCTGATATTCAACAATTTAACTTTATTTAAGGTATCGTTATGCATCATATTCATCATTCATCATATTTGTAAACCGTTCCCTGAAAAAAATTGCCAGTTAATACTGTCAAGCTATTCAGGGAACGGTTGAAAAAATAACTTTAACTATTGATGTGACTGGCACAACAGAAATCAAAAATTCCTGTTAAGAATACGAACCTAGTATTACTGCGAATACTATTTTGTAGTTATATAGCTGTGTTCGTGTAAATGTACAAATTTACAAATATCTGTTATTTTAAGTGAATGTATCTGTTCCGTTTAGTGAATATTTATGTTCCATTAAAAACAAAAATGCAGTGTGAGGAGAACATTCAAAGACCTATTTTAAGCAGCTGATTGCAATAACAAATCATTAGGTAACATGTGTACTGTAGTGAAGTATCTAAAGCTTTACAATAGCCTCGTAGTCGTGACTGCTATTCAGTGTCATAATATAGCGAATTTCTCGTGTCGTTTCTTGACCGCTAGCAAGACCAAAACAAATGAACTCGTAGTCCGTATTCAAAACTGTTTTTATCCTGAAGTATTGAAGTTCCGTCACCCGAATCATCTGTGCTTAACTTTACTGCCATAAAATCCGTGCTAAATTAAATACAGTGCATGTTAGAACTAAACCAATTTAACCAGAATTAACAACAAGTTAAAATATATAATTTCTCAAGTGTAAACATAAGAGTAAAGTAACTAACAAAAACCTCCAATAAACTTTAGTTTTAACTCTCATTAAAATCTTTTATTTTGCCAACTGCAGTTAAAAGCTTTCTTAGAAATTTTTAAAAATAAATAAAAATTAACAATTAATTTTTACAAATATCTATGGATAAAAACTAATGAGCCTTGGTTTGCAAGAAAATTTATAGGTAAGTAAGATTGCTTATTATTTCCTTAGTCAAATCGTAAAATTTTAATTTTTTAAGTTGTAGTATTAAACCGCAGATATTTTCACACATAGAACTAATTTCTTCTTGTAAAAAAAAGTAGATTGCATACAGTTTCCTATTAACAGAAGCGCGAGTAGTTACGAGGTACCTCCCGCGTGAGACCTGCACTAGAGTCGTCTGACATGCCGGCAGTCTTAGCAGCCCAGGGAGCCCTCTGGAGTGGTTCTGGCCCCGCCTGGGACCTAACCTCTTCCCCCCCCCAAATCCCTACTCACCCGAGTTACCTACCTCCCCCCCCCCCCAATTCACGACCTCCCCTCCCCCGGGTCCATGTGCTGTGTTAATGGAACAGGATACTCTTGCATTGATCAGAGACCCCCCCCCCCCCCCTTCTACTTCTTCACCCCACCTTGCCCGACTTCCACCGGTAGCTGGCGCTTTAAGGATAACCCTCCCCGTCAATCTTCCCGCGAGCAGCTTCCTGTCGTTCTCCGCGAGATGTTTTTGTAAACTCGCGGCGACGCTGATAGAGATGCTGCCGATGCGGTGTTGTGTATTCATGCCTTGTCATCGCCCCGCCGCGCCGCCCGGAGCCTAGGCTGCCAAAGCTTTTTGCCTACCTCGCCAGGCGCAGCACCTGCACCCTCCCGGATTACTAAACGTCGGCCGTGAAATATTCCGTTTTACTTCGACACTTTGCAGCAGCTTGCACGATCGCATGAATATTAAAATACCGTCACTTCTTTTTCCTTCAAATAAAATGTCTTACCGACATCTTAAAACACAACCGCGAAAAAAAAAAATTCATCTTGTAAGAGATTCGACCAAAAATACTAATTTTCAACAATTGTAAAACATTTTAAACACTGTAGGCTACAAAAAATTATTCATATTTAATTATTTTACTCGCAGAAATCTGGTGACCATGTTATAGTTTCATTTAGTTCGCCGATGCTTCAATACCTGTGGAACGAGATTGAAAACCTCGTGGGCTACATGATTGCCGAGGATAATTTTACTTGATCGTTAGTTGTATTTTACTCTGATATTTTGTGACATAGTAAGAATTCCATGTATAACCCTAAAGCCATTAATAAAAGTCAATGTATTTATGTATTTTACTTGTTTGTGCAGTAATTTATTGAAATAGCGAATTTTAAGTGCTTTATATTTAATAATAAATAAAATTTGTGTCTAAAATTATTAACATTATGACAATTTGTGTAATGTGAAACAGTTTTTAATATATATATAATCCAATCCATGTATTTACCTCCAAACGAAAGCATTTGTTCAAAAATATAAATAATTAGGCGATAGTACATATCATTAATAATATTTAACTAATAACAGTTTGATAGCAGCACATTATAACATTGCATTTTTTCTACTGAAGCCTATGTATTTTTTAAATATTCATCACATTTGTTTGGAGTCACGCTGGAAAATTGGTAATATTGAGTCAAAATTTTTTGTTTTAATTTTAACATTGAATGTTAATTAAATAATTTTGACAAATTTTCAAGCAAGTGATCCAACGTAATTGCCGAAAAAATACTGCGATAACACATAAGACTGTAGTTTATTAAAAGCCAAAGAAATTTCTTGAGCAGGATGTTTATTTATTTATCTGTAAAATTTAATTAAGGAAACCCCTCCCATTCGTTTACGTCTTTCCTCGTTAGTAATTAAATTAAAGAAATGTCACGTTGATTATCAAAACAAATTATAAGTTCGATTAGCTTAGAATCACGTTGTCTGTTCCTTGATCAATATAGTGTTATGGATACAAATTTTGTGTTTCCGAAGAAATGCATTAGATACTATTATAATGATGTTTCAAATAAAAGAGATTTTTGTAGTATTTATTTTAATAGCACATAAAATTTTATTTATTTTATTATTTTTGCCCTCAGAACTGCTTAAAATAGGTATCCTTTATAATAAAACGTTTGTATCAAGCATGTCTTCAATTTTCTCACCAGCTATAGACAACACGGTTGGGGGGGAGAGGGATTTCTAGGGAAGAGGAGCATCTTGGGCACTTTTCTGCCCAATAACAAACGCAATCCATCAGACCCGTCACGCCTGTCCTTCTATCTGCTCCCTGCAGCTATCAATCACTTCGGAATGTATTTCTGGGAGGCAATTTCCCCGCGGGAGCGATACTGGTAAGTAGGTGAATCCTCAATAATAAAGCTGGATAAAGTGTTTGAACCAGTTTCACTCCACTTTCCGGATCCTTAATTGTCAGCTACTGTAGATTACCTTTGCGGGAGTGTCATGAAACACCTCGATGAACGCGAGGAATAGGTTAAAGCTACCAATTCATTCACCGGAGTTTCGTACGTAAATGTTGTTTAAAACTGAAATAATTCTATGTTTTACACGCCAGTTCAAACAGGCATCTAAAAATTGGATATTCCTCTCATTAAATAAAAGTAGTTACTAATACAAATAACTCATGATCTTAAGAATGAAATTTTTTTCCCTGCCGACCTCCGCAGCGAAGTTGGCGCACGCCTCGATGTGAGAAGTTCTGGGTTCGAGTGAAAGTGTATTGTCTAAATTGGTCAACTTTTGCTAAGTCAATGAAACTGTAAGATAAACCTATCAATAATTCAAAAACAATTCGATAAAGATAAAATGGTTTTCTAATCGTTGATATCACCAAGGTGCCAAACATTCTATAAAATTATATAAAAAAAGTAATAATAAATTATCACATTTACATGTGTGCTGCTTTTCTCATTGCATAATATAAGATTATTTTTGTAAGCCACAGTGAATTTGCCAAACTGCATGAATGTGAGTAAGTTTCTGAGCCCAAAAGGAGACATATTATAAGTAGTTTATTCTTATTTTCTTGATGAACAGTATTGGAAGAATAACTGAAAAGAGAGAGGTGACCGAATAAACAAATCACGGAAAAAATATCTTAATCTATACTTGGCCATTAATACGTCACATATAATGCCTGGTCTCGCGTTACTTTGACTTGCTAGCATTCAATAGCATACATGCGGTGTGCAGAGCTTCAGGAGAAACCAAGCTATTTGAAAACTACTGAAGATATACCAGTGGCGTTTGATTACGAAACAGCATTTAATAATAGTTCGATGACGGGTAAACAGATATGTTGCCGTATTTGGTTTTTAAAATGTATTTTGGGATAGAGAAAATGACTAAAACGCGTTTTTTTTCAGAGTAAATTTTAGGCATGAAAAAACTGTCGGCAGAGTTCTTAACAGTGCTCAAGGGACTTGAATTACATCTTCATCTTCATTTCTGCGTCTATGAGAAACGAGAAGATTGCGCGCCAGTCCACGCCTTGCGCACAGAAGCGATACCACGCTAGAAGCACGACGAATAAGCCTCATAGTTATCCTCCCACCTTACCAACACAAATACGATTATATGGGCCCATAATTAATATAAGGAAGTAAATTGAATTTTTTGACGAAACTGAGCCAAAGTTAGGTAAATGTTCGTTGGTTAATTGTTATGCGTAAAAATGTATGGTTAGGGGCAGGCATTTTTCGCGAAAAGATCTGAATACTCATTAGACTGCAACAAGGTATACCCACAACAACGGTTTCATCCCCTTGTGATTGGTGGCCGTCTGAGAGAAGAGTCGTTGCCTTATTTTACCGAGCCACTCAGGGCGTGTTTCCTTACGCACTTAACTACTGTGATTGGTGTGCTGATAGTAGATACGTAACTGAAAGAAACACACCCAATCACGAAACACAGACGATACTACAGTGTTTTGAATTTCAACTAGTGTCGAAATCTTTTCGTGAAAAATGCAGGCCCCTATTGATGGTCCCTTTATCATAAAATCTCTCGTAGAACGTGTACGTGTTTCAATTTATTTTGTATAAAACAAATTTTAAAAACTATTTATGAATTTTGTTTAAAAATTACTTTGAATCTGCAATATAATATTATTTACTAATTAAATCAATCATCTTGAATAATGAATCCTGAATATGTTACAAAAGAACATTATGAGACTTAAAAAATCACTGTAGAAATTTCAATGGCTTGTAACACAGTGTTACGTGAGCATGATTTAATTAACGCGAATGTATGAATAGGGGCAGCCTTTTTTCGCGAAAAAAATCTGGACGCCTATTAGACTGCAACTAGCTACACCCGCACCAGCGGTTTCTTCCTTGTGATTGGCGACCGTCTGCCAGAGAGCTACTCAGGACGCGTTTGCTTCCGCACTGAATTACTATGATCGGTGTTGTAACAGTAGACACGTTTCTGAAAGAACCTCGCCCGACCACGAAACACAGACGATGCCACAGTGAATTTTCAACTTCCAGCTACACTCGAGATCTTTGCGCGAAAAATGCATGGCCCTGTGCATGAGGAATCCACGCCGATGTGCAGCAGCACATTTCCCGTTACGCGGTTTTCGAACCACGAGCTCGGGGCATCTCGAGACAGCCTCTCGCGCCCGCGATCATGAAGCGCCGCTTCGGAGGGGCTCTAGCAGTGAACTTCCTGCCGCAATCAGGTCGCCGCCCACGGAGCCCTTTGACGGGAACTTGAGCGTGTGTGCCCCGGTGACCTCGCGCTATGGCCCCAGCCCGAGTGACGTGTCAGCGGGCAGCAAGTATCTGCCGCGGGTCGACGAGAGAGCGCGTAGCCGCGAGGTGAGCCATCGCGTCTCCCGGGGCGTGGGTCTATACCTCACTTCGCCTGTTCGTGAATCACGCCTCTCATACTTCACTAGTGAAAAAAAAATTGACTTGTGGAATTTTCACACAAATATATGTGGCAGCTGAGTAACCAATAGCATGTTCGTTTACTGTTAATAAATAAAAATTCCATAAAATGTGTAGTTTGCAATGTCTCTGAAATCGTTAATGTACCACAGCTGTTGGCGTAAATTACCTTTGTATTATATAGTGACACATAAGATATAAATGTTTAGATTTTTCAGGACTACCATATTATTGCTACTACAACACCTACAAAATTTTACAAAGATATATGTTTAAAAATTTATTTTCTAAGAAATATTTTTTCAAGCTTAGTGTATATATATATACCATCTGGTTAGGTTGTAGAGTGAAATTTTCTATATCATATCAAAAATTCGTATTTATAAATTTAAAATATTTTTACAGCAAGCAGTTGTATATTTTAGATACATTTTTTTGTATATATATGTATGTAATTAATTATTTGAACTTTCACAATTACATAATAATGGTTATACAGCTATATAAAGTGAGTTAAAAATTAAGACACTAATTAATTTAAAGCGAACTATATAAATACTTTCACATGTATTTAAAAATGGGATATTTCACATGTCAGGTACAGTTTAAAAAAATTACATAATTGTATTTTAAACTAAGCCAATAGGTAATTTTCATGTTATAGGCAAACTTCTATAACATTTAAAAAAATTAAAAATCATTTAAAAATTACTTGACAAAACTGTAAAATAATATAACATTTGTATTTGTAAAGATTGCAGGCTTTCGCGTCCATTGTCTGGAGTTGCTTGGCTTCTAGGTTCACACTTCTCTCTGCCTTTTAGCCAAATGTTTCATAGCAGAATTTGAGGAGAAAGCAATAAATACCAGTCAGCTCAAACCCAAGTGCTGGTTAAAGGTACGTAGATGACACCTTTGTGATATGGAGCCATGGCAAAGATAAGGTGCAAGACTTCCTTAAACACCTGAATAGTATCCATTCGAACGTACAATTCACCATGGAGGTGTTAGTAGAAGACAAATTTCATATTCTGGATTTCTTGGTCACAATGAGAGTGAATACCCACATCGACTACAATGTTTACAATAAACCAACCCATAGAGACCGGTATCTACAGGCGAGTTCATATGACACACTATCTCAGAAGAGAACTGTTTATTTCCACCTTGGTCAACAGAGCTAGAGCCATTTGCGGAGAAGACAATATTGAAGGAGAACTGGAACATCTAACAACTGCTCTTCAAGCTACTCAAAATCAGACATTAAGAAAGCCACGAAGCTATCTCAATAGCAAAAGAATGAGAAGCTCCCTTACATAACTTTCATTCCTTAGATCAAAGGAATTTTAAACCAAGTGGCCAGAATTCTCAGGAAGCACTAAATGCATGCAATTCTCAAACCTATAAACAAGATAGAAGGGTCCCTGACATCAGTGAAGGATAAAACTCCAACAGAAAATCTAGCCGGTGTGTACAAGATTCAATGTTTATGTGACAAAGTATGTATATATATATATATATATATATATATAGACTAAACTGGCAGGCGAATAATCGCAAGGGTTAAAGAACATTTCAGCGACTATAAACATGAAAACCTACGATCAGCTATAGCAGAACACTCTTTGGAAACCAGGCACAGCATTGAATTCGACCAGTTCCACACCACAGCCAACATCCCACAATACAAGTAAAGATACAGTCGAGAATCTGTTGAAATTTAAAACATCCATCGAACATAAATAGAGAGGATGGGTACATATTAAGCAAAATATGGGATAAAATCTTCATAAATCTTTAAAACCTATATCTGCATCCAACAACGGACAGATTACCTCTGGTTGACCAAACATCCCAGACAACCAGAAGAGAAGAGGCCACTGAGCACTCCCAGCCAACAACACAAGCCCAGCTCCAATTGGCCAAAACCACAGGCCAACCAGAAGATAGGAAGAATCTGATTGCCTCACAGCTGCAGCCAATCGGGAAACACTCCCATCTCAGGCAAGAGTATTAAAAGGCAGGAGAACTTGTAATAACTTTAGTAGGTAACTATTCCCTGATGATGGCGACTGCAACGTCGACCGAAACGTAGGTGATATCTTTGCCTTCTACGCGGCTACAACCCAGAAGCCAAGCAACTCCGTTTGTATTAATAGTTTACCAAACCAGTTTTACAATACATTTAAATGCATTTTCAATATATTGACTTACCTAAATGAGATAAAGTCCGAATGAATACGCGTCAGATTCAACTACAAATGCTAAATTTATGCAAATATTGTTTCACCACATCGAGCCTAACGAGTCAAAACGCTTTTTCTATGTAATGAGTATTATGCTAGGCCTGGTCAACATAGTTTTAGTTAATTAATTAACTGAATAAACAGACAAAACTCAGCAGTACATATGATTAGGCCCGTGACGTGTTTTTAATTTACTTCCGTGTCACAGTGTTAGAACAAACCGGGTAAGTAAAATTAAACCAGCGTTGAGGTTTCCACCAATGCGACATTGCTCCAAAAATTTTATTTCAGCATCGAGCTCTATAACATAACTATGGTTTCAACAACTCTAAATATACCTTCGCCCCACGCCTCTTTCGTGAATGGACCAGCCAACGTACAGTCGCGAATACTATAGAAGAAGAGCGAAAGGTTTTTAAACCTGAGTTATATGGGTCGGCACGTTTATTTTTTATCCGGCACAAATATAGACTCACGCGTTCAGATATTTCTTGCGGTGTATTCCGGATGTTGACCTAGGCTGACATGTTAATCGCACAGCCGGCGGTTTTAGTTCACTCTTAGTTCGTCGTTACTGTCTGTTTTCGTTTCAGTGCAGTGTTTACATGGTTTGATTACCCGGGAAATTCTCCAATCCGGCACCACGGTGTTCCCGAACGTGCCGTTGTCTGGGATTCGCCGGGCTTCGCGCTGCGGCAGTAATGGCGGCCGCCAAAGTGAAAAATGAACGTCGGACGTGCGCGGAGGGGCGGAAAGGAGTGGCGAGTTCCCTGGAGTCGGAATGGGTCCGCGGAGGAGGTGGGGGGGGGGTGAGGGCGGAGCCGTTGGAAAAAGAGGGGTGGACGGGTCAGACACCCGGTCCGACACCCCAATTTGCTCGCTCGGCCGGGCAGCTTCCGTCCGGACCCCTGAGCAGGTAGGCAGCCTGCCCCTGGCGCGCGGGCCACCCGCCACACCATAGCACGCACTGGCTGGTAGCCAAGGCGCCTAAGCCTGTACGAGGCCCGCCATTATCCAAGTGACACTTCTTGGCAGCTCTTAATGCAAGTTTAGGCAACGACTCATCAGAGCGTGACAAAAAAATAAAATCTTAAGTTTTAAGTTCCAACGAAACTGTGAAATTTTAAGTTCAAAGGACACCACGTAACAGTCAATTATAGCTTAGATAGGCAAACGTCGCGAAATTTAAAGAGCTTAAGGCATTTATAACGATTAATAAATTTATATAAATTTTTTTAATTTATCTCTATTAGTCAGTACCAACGTGTTTGGATGTTTGTGAGGCAAAAAAAATCACTTTCGAGAAATCGTGTGTAAATGGTTGATACCAATCCCTTTAAATAATTCTCAACTGTGCGATACATAAGCTAAAATCTGTCAAAAAACGCTGAGTTAATTATCACTCAAAGCAGACTGACACCAGAAATCTATGGAGAATACAGTGCTACAAAGTAGACAGCTGTAAGATTCTTTTCAGGATTTTGGTCTCTTTTTTTTGTTAATATTGTGAACCTCTAGTGAAAATCTACACGGTGTAATTTATTGGGAGTGAATTAATTAATTTTAATTAAAGATTTTATTTTATAAAACACACATGGCAGCAGCAAGCGCTCGATGACATGGTTGCATTAGAGATCATTTGCATACTTGCTTACTCAGGTACTTACACTCACTAATATACACTCACCTGCCCACTCGTGTACTTGCACACTTGTGGAAGTTATTGAACTAATTGTGTAACTGTGAAGTTGTGCGTGGTGCCACGTTCTCGTACAGGCCTTTGGTTCGAAGCTGCATTGCTTAAATGGCAAGACGAGGATTCATGGTTATATACCCTCCTCCTCTAGGACTCGTATTAATACGTGACAACCAAAGTTTTTGGTATTATGAAAGGTTTCCTGGTAGTAAAACTAAATGTGCACCGCCAAAGGAAGCTAAATCCAAATGAAGCTTTATTAATACTTTTCCGTTCGCGATGACATAAACTTCCTCTCGAAATATGAATGAAGAAATTCTTAATTTTAATAAACATACATGTTTTTAGTACCAATGTTTTTGTATCTGGATATAATCCCCCTTAAAAAGTAAAATATAGCTTTGTTAGGCTTATATCCGGAAATTTTATTGAAGAATAAGTAATTCTCAGGACTAATAAATTTCTGTATTTTTGGTTTATTAGTGGTCAGTGCCTTCGTGTTTGAATGTTTGTGAGTCAAAATAATCACGTTCAAAAAATCGCCTGTAATTGGTTGATACCGATTTCTTTTAATAATCCTCGATTGTGACCAACATACGCAAACTCCTGTGAAAACATGCTGAGTTAATCATCATTCTAAGTAGACTGACTACAGATATCGATGCAGAATATACAGTGTTACAAAGTGAAAACTTAAAGAAGCTATTAAATATTTTTTGCGTGGTAAAGTAGCGTATTTCTTTTAATATGTCACGTGATACAAGAGCCGAGTGCAAATACGATTGCTACCTGCCACCTGAGACTTGAGTTGTTCCGACCATGCCGTCTGCTAATGGAACTGTCAGTTACAGCAACGGGAAAGTGGAGCAGTCGAATTTGACACGTAAAGTGCACATGCGATTCACACGAAAATGTGTTACATAATATCCCGAAACTGGCCTGACAAGTTAATTTTTTTGTGTACTACTTGCAGAGTTTTCAAGAAAACTTAAGCTTTATTTTATTTTATCAGTTACTCATTTTTCTGTCAAAAGCTTTTATTTCTGTGAATTTTTATCAATAATTTTCTGAGGCAGAAAAATGTCTAAATTAAAACAGATAAAAAATTTAAGTACATATACGTGTCACAAACAATTTAAACTAGAACATTGATTTTATTATGTAAGAAATTTAGAAACCCTGCGGAAATATGCTTTTTTTCTAGTTAGAATCGAGTTCAAATACAAATATATATAAATATTTACATATATGGATTTGAAATTCCAGTGTAAAGAGTGGAAAAATATTTTTTTACCGAAGTGTTAGTAAAAGTTGGAACTAAAAGTCACATTTAAACGAATATTTGTAAGTCGGTTCGTGTAAAGACACAATAAATTCACGTTAATGGTTCGAAACACTGAAACCTAGTATGATTTAAATTTTTAGGATTTTTTTTGCAATGGTTTCAAACTATTCAATGTTCTCTTATTTTTAATCTTTAAAATATATTAAACATTGCTTGATATAAGATTATCTGACAGTCTGAACTCAAGCTATTCTGCTGTTCAGTGTGCATATGTTTAAATAAATTCTGCATAGTTACATGAGCCCATCCATGCATCCCTATGATATATATGACTGTGTGTTAACTGGGAACCTACACATCTTCATACATATAAATTGTACAACAACTACTTTTAACCTCAATTATGATAATTGCACATATATATACATATATATGTAACAGGTTCACCACACTCCAGTTAGATCGAATATTATTAATTTCTAGATGTAAGTATGTGACATTGAAATAAATATCACAAATTTACCATCCATTTCGCTAATTAATATTTTGAATAATCGTACAAATATTTTAATTAAGTTTTCTCAGTCCTTCAGATCGGTGAAAGAAACCCATTAACGAATTATTTATCCTTTGAGGCACCTGAAATACTAATCAGAAGATCGAGGACTGTCCAAATCAATTTAAATGTATCTTTCTATGAATAGAACCAGTATAAATTGGAAATAACTTGCAGAGTATTTTTTTTTGTAAATATAATGAAGGATATTAATCTTAACACACCAATCAAAGGAAACTTGCCTGATCAAGAATCAGTGTAAAAGTGCTTCGCGCAGATAAAGTTTGTTGAAGGCGAGTCATTATTAACTGCATGAACTGTTACATAAGGGTAGTTTCAAGCAATATTCAACTGTAAGTAAAATAAGAAACTGTGAAACAAAATAAAAAGCTGTTTTCTTTAGTAGTATCAGAACCACTTAAATTCGGAAAAAAAAATATTTATTTTATGAATCAATATTTTACCACAGCTGGTGATTCTAAACGTTAGTTAATTAATGTAAAGTTAAAAGATCGTGTTGGAAACATACATAAAAAAACATTTAAGATTTCATATATGGAAGATGACTATTATTATTAAAAATTTATAAACAGAAAAAAACAAATCTCTACTTTTACAAGAGATTCTAATTGGAAACCAGTTGTCAAAAATGGAAATATTTTTTTTGTATACAAAAAAAGGTTTTAAGAGATAATACTGAGTATGTCTTAATAAAATTGGCGCGCAATTATATATTTTAATTGTTGTTTCATTCAAGTTTAATATTTTTAACTATGTAGAAGATAATAGAATATTCAACAATTGACTTAATTTAGTTTCACCGTAATTATTAAGCAATTCAGGGACGGTTTACAAATAACTTTAAGTAACGGAGATACTAGAACAAAATAAAGCATAAATTCTGTGGAAAGAATCCGAATACAGTATTACAATGAACACTATTTTGTAGTTGTACAGTTGTTTTCATCTAAGCGTACAAATTTACAAATATCTGTAATTTCAATTGAATATTTCTGTTCCATTTAAAACAAATTAAATTGTACCTAAAATTTGATAATATTTTGTTTGTTTGAGTACAAGACAGAGCTATATGGTTTCAAATATCACCGTCAGCTTTAACATGCCAGTGCAATCTTTTTATACGGAAATAAAGCAGAAACACATCAGTTTAATCATAAATGTTCTACAAAAAAATTCTACATGATTTGGGTTTTGTAGATCTTTCATAAGACATAATACTCTGCGATATTTCCCTTTAAAATAGCACAATTCTAAGGATTAGAGCTGGTAGACGTACTCGTCCATGGTTTTCGTGTGACCCCTCAGAAATTCTTCGTTCCCTATACACGCACGGCTTATTGATCGCCAGATCTCAGCTGAGTCAGACACGCAAGAACAATGGCCGTGACCTGCCGCAACTGCGACATCATGTCGAGTAGCCAGTTAACTGTTCTGGTTGTGCTTTCGCACCCAGTGAAATTCTTCGTCCCACTTGCCTGTCGCTAGCCTCCACTGGACTTTTTCTAATGAATCAACGGGTGGAAAGTAGTTACACTAGGAAGAACGTTTTCTTCATATAACCTAACATGAGGTTGCAAAACGTATGCCACGCGAATAAGTTATAAAAATACATTACAACCGAAGTAATAGAAATTTCGAATCAAATCCAGGGTCCTCATTGACCGTTGGTTAAATACCAGCACCGCAGCATACTAAAATTCACGAGCATAGAGTAGGTGCCCAATACATTTGGAGCCTCTATAATCTTAGGAGTTCCGTCAACTTTAGCCTTTGTACATACGCGTGTGACGTAAAACACTAATAAATAGACAATAACTAGAGATCGTAAATTTTGTGATTTTTATGACCTACAGGATAGACTTTATGATCCTCTACACACTCAGGCCAAATACATCTGCTCATTGGCTACTGACTCGTGCGCGACACCTGTAAACAGAGTTGCACGTGATTCGTTTCTTCTCTTGTTGAAGGTTTTTCATTGGGCCAGATTACTTAAGATAAACCGTGAAACAATCAATTAAACAGCAAAAAGGCATACGTAGTTGGATGATAGCATATCGCGAAATGAAACCGCAAATTTTTCAGTTATCTAACATTCCAATCCACGAACGCTGTGCGGATATTTAAAATAAAACTACTCACGCGCTCTAGAACTGAAACGTCACAGGCTGGTTGTAGATCCCCGTCAGCTTAATAACTGAAACTTCACGGGATGGTTGTAGTTCCACGTCAGCTCAGTAACTGAAATGTCACAGGATGGTTGTAGTTCCACGTCAGCTCAATAACTGAAACGTCACAGGCTGGTTGTAGTTCCACGTCAGATCTCTAACGGTGCTGCATGCAGTGCTGCTGCTGTCGTCTAGGTTTTCGACAAGAAACTTAATATCTAAGTTGTAATACATAAATTAGCGATTGGAGCGGCTTTAATGTTAATGATAGTATAGTACAAATAGAGATTTTGTGTTGGTTACATGATATGAAATTTATATAAACCTGAAAATAAAGTTTCTTTCTGTGCTACGAGGTTTCATAATAATGTATGTAATGTGCAATTGACGTATCCGCAGGCACAATGCTAGTGGAACCAACATTGCGTCAAAAAGATATTACTTATGCCATTCTCTTTCAGATCGCTACACTATCCTTAACGTTCTGGACGTTACACTTTATTCGATAAGTTTTTTTCCATTACGCCATGATGAATTTATCTCCTCCACTTACCTGAACAGCTGTAAAGAAGTTTCGCTTTAATACGCAAGAGAACAGGATACGGAGGAGGGATATATTTATCACCACTGTTGGAAAATCGGCTACAAGATACGCCAGCCAAACTTAACTCTTTACACCGAACGAGGGAGAACTCGAAACTAAGCCAGGAGAGCTAAAATGATGTTGGAGAGAAGTATTCTGTTTCGGGGAACGACAGGCCAGGCGAGAAAATGCCGAGAGATAAATCGAAATTAATGAGAAACGCTGACTTGGCTGATTAAACCATCCATTAATCACATCAAGATGCTTTTTGGCCTCCTTTCCTCGCAGCGAGCGCCATCTCGCTCGCCTTTGTGGGCTCGTAGTGGCGGGTGCGGGGAGGGGAGGGGAAGGCGAGGCAGGAAGCTAAATAATAAATCGCAAAGTAAACGAGAGCGGGACTCGGAAGAAATGCAAACGAGGAACGAGACACAGATAGTGCGCCGCGTTATTTGCAAACATTCATATATTCTGGTTTCGCACATTATCGCCCTGCGCAAGTCGCCGTTCTAGGTCAAGTTATACTAGTATTGCGTAATACTTCATAAGCATACGCATCGTTGGATGTGTAATTGTTTTTATGTTGCAAACATTGCTAAACACTAAATTATTATAATTTTTGTTAAATTTGAGAACACTTTAAAACATGTATAAATAATTATATGAACCGTATATTTCACTATTTTACTTACAAATTATTTTAAGTGACATTTGTTTCACCTACAAAAATAACAATGATGTTATATACATAAAACACCAGGAAATTATATTTGCATAAGGATGTAAAATGTCACAAAAATATTACAAAAGTGTAAATAAATTATTTCTTTATAATTCAATTAAACAATAAAAATGAATCATTTAATTAAAATACCTCATTAAATAACAGATCCCAAAGACATTCGATGCTGATTCAAACTTAATAATTGGAGATTTATTTACCAAATGACTCGTACAGTGGCGTTGTCAATATGATGCAGTATAATTTTTCTATTGTAAAATAAACAATTCGGCTATCAACTGGTATTACTCTACAATAAAACGACAAACGTCTCACAAATAAACTACTTTTGAATCCAAATTATTTACAAGACGAAATGTATCGACAAATATTAAAACTAAAAGCTTTGCTTAATATTCCAAACGAAACTCTTTGCCCTCAGTACCTTAAATAAAATTGTATCAAATGCACCCACTTTCAGAAAAATTTAAGGAACTAAAATTAATTTCATACCCTAACCTGTTATACATAATTAAATTGATATTTAAAAAAGAGGAGGGGGATTTTTTTTATCTTTCTTCCTTAATATGACTATTTTCGTATATTTCTCACGCTCGGCGATATTTTTAAGAATTCCACGTTAAATTTTTTTTTTCGAGTTTCGTATTATAAGTTTTTTTTGCAACATGAAAGCCCATTAATCTCCTTTTAACCGAGGTTAGATGTTTGCACATGACTGGCGAGTACTGAAAGACACACTCACTCGCCTTTTTCGGGAGGCGGGAGCAGCGTGCAGCTCTCTTGGCCCTTTCGACCGCGCCGCCACAGCCCGGCGCGCTGGACGTGCAGTATATCGATTGTAGTGCACGTGATGTATATCGATTGTAGTGCACGTGATGTGGCGGGTGTATGGGCAGTCCCCGCGAGGGATGCCGGGTAATAAATTTTGAATGTGCGTGCGGCAGGAGAGAAAGGGGAGGAGAGAGAGAGAGAGAGGATGGAGTTAGGGTGGCTGGGAGATATTGTCCCTAGAGGGCAGAGGGGGAGATAGTATAGTTCGATGCACGTTGCGCCCGCATCACACTTTCTCTCCCCTCCCGCAACTTTCTCGCCCTAACTAACGAACTCGCGGCCCCTGCGAGGGTCCGCAACCCGTCGCCCCGAACATGAACCAGGCCGAAAAACTTTCGTTACACATTCCCTAACACCGCCCTGGGAACTACTGGGGTTCACTGACCTATTAACTGTATTCCAGGTATGACGAACTGGCGTTGGCATTGTTTATTTACTCGGAGCAGTTAAATAAAATCATGTATGATACTCAATCACAAAAATGTTTCTGAATACAATTCCCTTTTAAAAAATAATCGTTTAAAATTTACATAAATTGTGGATCAGAAATTTACTGTTGATTGATGTGGCGCTTAGGTTGAAATTTAAGTTGTTAAATATATTAAATATTTACGAACGTAGATGTTTTCGGAGAAACGAATAATTTCTTGTAAGTAACTATTAAACCACAGAGAACCAATCCAGAAGCAAAAAAAAAAATTGTGTTCTTTTTTTTGCAACTGGTGTTAATAAGTAAGGGAGTGTGCTATCTCTTTGATGTTAATTATTTAGTCAAAATGTGAATGACCCCAAAAACCTTTTATTCGTATTTAAATAACTAAAATAATTTGTTTATAGTGAAGATTTACCCTAATATATTGCTGATGTGTTTTAGAAATGGCATTTTTACGATCATTCTTAACGAGTTCCTTTCAAGCTATTGAACATATTTATATTTTTGTAGCTTTTAAGCTGCTTCGGTGTTTATTGCTAACTAATATAATAACCAGAGTAACCTCTCCCTGCACAAATTATTCGCTGCTCTTACATGTTCATATTTATTTAAAAGTATACAAATTTCGCGACACATTGTCGCTGCAAGGGATGTATGCCTGGGGACGCTGCTTCCCGAGTAGACGCTTGTTGACAGCGCAGCGCGAGGGGGGGAGGAATAATACTGGTGCGTGTCGAAGATGGGCATCTGGGATGGATTGGCCATTTTCCACCACCCACCTCTATTCCTCCACTCGTTCCCCCCTACCAGTGGCGCGTAAAGCAGGCTTTGAATATTTAATATGTCGACCACATTTTGTGACTACCACCGTTGGTTCCAATAGGATCCTGCGTCCAGGCAGCTATGCAGTTGCGATTTAAAATTCCTTGAAACCAGAGAAAAAAAGTTTATTTTGCAGCTTCAATTTAAAGTAGGAGAAAATTCAAACAATTTTACTCTCAGACCATCTTCTGCCATTGTCTAACAATCCATGCCAAAGAAACTTAGACGGACAGTTCATATACATTTTATTTAAAATCAGTTGCCAATAATTTTTTATAACAAAATAAAACATACTCTGGCTACCCAACAGTGCTATGAACCCTTTGTCGGAATCTCACTCATGTTACCTCCATGGAGGTATTAGTCTATGTAGCGGGTGTCTGTTCTAAAGTTTAAGTCAAGTGGTAGTCGACTCGATAACGAAACAAATCTTAGCTGTATAAAAAACTGATTTGCTTGAAAATAACTCAGTAGAAATAATCGTAAAAACTCCATCATGAAGTGAATATTGCTAAACAATCATAATACCAACATATCTGTAAGAAATTAGCATTAAACTCATTAAAATCACAAAATTGGTTCATATGTTGATAGCAAAAGGGGGGTGGGGTATTTTCTCATAATGATTTTAAGTATTAAGATTGCATATATTTCGCACACCAACTCTCTTACTTCTTACCTGCATGGATATTTCACCCCAATTATTTTAATCACTAAAAAGAATTAATCCAATTGCTAAACATGAAACACGTCATGTTTGGATCGAGTATCATGACCATGCCAAAAAATAACTGTAAAATTGGGATATTTCATCTAATAAATATAATTTCTGCCATTCAGTACCGCAAACAATTAAACCCTATCTATACTTAATATTATAAATGCGAAAGTGTGTTTGTCTGTTTGTCCTTCTTTAACGGAGCAACGGATCGACATGATTTTTTGCCTATAGATAGTTTATGGGCCATAGAGTGACACAGGCCAAATAATTATGAAATTACATCCATGAGGAAGTGAAAAAGGGTATATTCATTTTAATATAAATGCATGCTACGAAAAAATACAGCACATATGTAAATCTGTATTTTATTACAAGTGATCAATTTTGAACTCTCCTGACGAGTGTAATGTGTGCAGTATACAGTAAAATGCCACAGGCCTTCTTGGAACTCGCGCAGTAGGCTGTCATGCGTTTCTATTTTTGTCTTTGTCGCACTTTGTTTCTAGTTGTATGGTTGAGCACTTTTATGTTTAGGCACACAAACCTTGAGTTTGTGTCATTTCTCTATATCTGCCACACGGTCATACATTAAGGTCTGGCAACTTCCTATACTTCTCCTTGGCGAAACACATCCGCTTAGTGAAGCTCGTGGCTGCTAGCGAACTAAAGTTTCTAATAACAGTATAGTTTAGGACTTCGTCAATAGATGGGGTTGCCTTGAATTTGTAACGCTATCGTTTGGTGCGTCCGTCACGTCTTGCCTAGGGGTCACCTGCCTTCCCACAAAATGAACCTGAAGATTAGCGTCCCGGTTTTGCTGATGCGTAGCCTTGTTGAACCTTGAATGTGCACTCTATGAGGCTTTAAAATCAAAATTTGCCGTTTTTTTTAAGTGTATGTGCTACAGAAATGAAAATTAGTTGTGAGGTCCATTATATTATGATGTGTTTAGCCCGGACAACGCCAGGTACTTCAGATAGTATAAATGAAATGCCATAAAAATAAAATTATTTACTTCCCGTGAGCCCGAGTCTAAAGATTGTAGCCACAGTATACAAAGAAGATTAGATTATCTGCGTTTATTCACAACTGGAGTGAATGACTTAAGAACCAAAAATTCAAAACGTCAACATTGTATACACGCTAGGGAAAAACTTTGTTAATACTTTTCACTCTCTCGGAATTGAGATTCGAGGATGCAAGAAACATGGCTGAATTAATTTCGGGCTTCCTGCAGTTTGCCAGCAACATTTTTTAAAAATTAATTTTAATCGCATGAAAGCTATTTAATCTCCAGTAGCCCGTGGCTGAAGTGGGGTTCCACCTCGCAGCTTCCAGACACGCGAGTGAACACAGAAAATAAATATATCACAAGATTACAGTCGGAGGAAATAGGAATATTCACTCTACGTTTATGGAGTAAAATGGTCATTGTTAAACTATCGTTAAAAATAGCGTCTTAGTCGTTTGAATAAGATAGTTAAAAATGACGTCAACAACAGCACGGAGAAGACATCGTGTGAACAGAAATGTTCCTGACGGAGGAATCAACATTCGCAGTTCCAGCTATTTGCTGCGAAGATGTTTGATGAGGCGACGAATTCATTGTACGCAGAAACTTATAAATAGGGCCATGCATTTTTCGCGAAAAGATTCCGAGAGTAGCTGGAAGTTGAAACACTGTAGCATCGTCTGTGTTTCGTGATTGGTTGAGGTTCTTTCAGATACATGTGTACTGTAACAACACCAGTCATAGTAAGTCAGTGCGGAAGCAAACATGTCCTGAGTGGCTCTCTCGCAGACGGTCATCAATCAGAAGGAAGAAACCGCTGGTGCAGGTATAGCTAGTTGCAGACTAACAGGTGTTCAGATATTTTTCGCAAAAAATGCCTGCTCCTACTTATAAATAACGGTTCTTCGCCCAGGACTGTGCGTGGACCTGAGGTTCCAGCAGCTCTTGGAAAGCTCGCCGGACCACGGGGACGAGCTGCAGTGACGATGATAGACATGGTTTTGCAGCACATCCTGCAGAGCCACTGTCTCACTGGGTGAATAGCCTGAGCGTCCAGGCGAACCAGGAACACTCAACGCGCCACATGTCTCACGTGAGCGATCAACAAACAATCACTAAACACTGGAGAGATTGTCCGGTGTACGTTTGAGGATAGTAAGGTCTGTTCTGGGTGGGAAACTCAACCATCGGAAACACCGCGATTATGGCACATATTACCAAATTTAAACGCGTTTAAGTCCCATTAATGTCGGTCAAATTTTATTACAATTTTTTTCTTCTTAGTATATATTTACACGAGTGAGTCATAGTGGTTATCGAAACGTTCAACAAGTTTCATAAATGTTTATTATTTTGTATTGTAAAAAACAGATTTAATTTTTCTTGAAGACAGGAACGTGAGTCACGTACGCAAATAATTGTTCAAGTCTCTAACGACACATGACATCATACCAGGAAATGCACGATCGATCCCCTGGCGCGTCATCGTTACGCCCTTTGCGATGACAGTCCTCGGTGGGTCACAAGGATGGTTAATCTGTTTATTGATATCCAGTGAACTGTGCCTACATTATTTAGAAATTGGCTGAAACATCCGTTATTGATCACTATTTGAGGTGCTAATATCCCCTCCTTTTCCTCTTCAAGTCTGCTTATTTTCTGATTTTCTCACCATAGCCAATTTTCAAATCATCAACCTATTCGTGTGGATCTTAGGTGGCCTAGATAATGACTGCTAAATCAATTAACTTCACGGAGCATCATTGCTATTTATTACGACAACGCTTACAAATCAGAGGGAATCAAGAGCAAGTATGCACAAATTACTGATGAATCAGTGAAACAATGTGTCACTGAAACAATAAGCCGTAATGCCCTTATTCCGATAGAGTAGGGGAGACCGGGGCTGGTTGTAACAGGGGCAGGTTGTAACAGGGCGAATAGTTCCACGACCAGCCACAAGAGCGTATCATCGTTTCAGCCATCAAGGCACATTATGATGCCTTCAGTGCGAGTGGTAACACTGTGGCAGTCGGACGATTTCACTGGCGACAAGAAGGAAAAATTTGTTTTTGGACGAGGTAAGTAAATATTGTTTGTTTGACTGACATTCGTATTGTACGTAATGTATAGGGAGTTTAGAAAATGTCTTCGGGGCAAAATAATCTCCTAAGCTTTAGGTTCTGATATGTTTTGTTGGCATTGGAAACAAATACAAACTATATGGTAAAATTAAATGTGTTCTATAATGATGTCACATGGGGTAGGTTGTAACAGCGAAATTAATCTGTTACAACCTGCCCCACGTACTGTTACAACCTACCCCGTGACCACGTTTACCTAATTTATTGTTCCTTTTAAGTCTTTTATTAAAGAAAAAAAATACATTTTAAACGGTTTTATCTTGTAGATGTAATTAATAACTTCCAGTCAAATTTTAATTTCAGATGCGTAACTACAAAAGAAAAACCGACAAAGGAAAATATTCTATTGACATGTTGGAGAAAGCAGCTGAAGTTGTAAGAGAAGGAAGATCTGTTAGGCATGCTGCGAAAACGTACAACATCTGCCATGTGACACTTGGGAGGTACATAAAAAAGAAAAACAAACGTAAGTTGCATTCATTAATGAATTTTCTTAATTACATCTGCTTGATTTCTAACATAAATACGTCTCAACAATGGGTTGTAAACGTTTTTTATTGTATTAGTACAAAAATATGGTTTTGCGTAGTTTAGATTTTCTTATGTGAAAACAGGAGCAAAATTAACATAGGCCTGTATGGTTTTTCTATTGTTTCAGGTTTAAATGCAGTCGATATTAATTTTCGAGAGGAGTGGAAACCTTTGGCTGGTTATTATGGGAACAGACAGGTATTTACACCTTTGCAAGAGATCGCTCTTGTTTCCTACATAAAAACATGTTCTGACATATATTTTGGACTCACTCCACGTGATGTACGTCATCTTGCATTCTTATGTGGGAAGAAGTATAATGTTCCCATGCCAAACACATGGAGTGACAAAGAACTAGCAGGTGCAGATTGGCTCTCTTCCTTTTTAAAGCCCCACCCAGACCTATCCATTCGGACTCCAGAGGCAACTAGTTTGGGAAGGGCTTCTAGTTTTAATCGTGCCAACGTTTCCAAATTTTTTGACAAACTCTCTGAAGTTTATGATCGCTATTCTTTCACAGCTAATGACATTTGGAATGTAGATGAGACCGGGGTCACTACTGTCCAGAATCCTTCAAAAATCGTAGCAAGAAAGGGGGTAAAACAAATTGGAGCAATGACATCATCTGAACGAGGGCAGTTAGTTACTCTAACTGTAGCAGTAAATGCTGCTGGAAATGCTATCCCTCCTATGTTTATTTTTCCTAGGGTAAGGTATTATGATCACTTCATCAGAGATGGTCCAACTGGATGTATAGGTGCTGCAAATAAGTCTGGCTGGACTACGGAGGTAGAGTTCTTGCTTTTTCTTAAGCATTTTGTTTCTTGTATTCGTTCGAGCCCAGAGAAACCTATCCTCCTCCTTCTAGACAATCATCAGTCGCATTTAGCTCCTGACTGTTTAGATTTTGCCAAAGAAAATGGCATTGTAATGCTATCGTTCCCACCTCACTGCACTCATCGCCTTCAGCCACTTGATCGAAGTGTTTTTGCCCCACTCAAAAAACAGATCAATACGGCAATGGATGCATAGTTGAGGAACAACAAAACACCAGAGAGCACAGTTAAGCCTATGTCAATCTATGATATTCCCTCAATCTTAAAGATAGCTTTTCCCACTGCCACAACGCCAAGAAATATCCAACAAGGATTTGAGAAATGTGGAATACATCCTTATAATAGGGAAATATTTCAGGATGCCGATTTCGCTCCTTCGTTTGTGACAGACAGGCCTGATCCAGACTTAGCACCAAGTTGTTCACACGATGTGTCCAGGGATTCACAAGGAACACCAGTTCAATCATTTTCTAACTGTTCCCACACACCAGAGAAGTTTTCTCCAGAAGTGGTTCTACCTCTTCCTAAAGTCGCTCCAAGGAAAAGGAAAGGAGGAAGAAAGACCAGGAAAAGTGCCATTTTGACGGATACTCCAGAGAAGATAGCCATTGAAGAAGAATTTGCGAAACGAGGAACACCAGGCTTGATTAAGATAAAAGGGAATGTATCACAAACGCGCATGCCTGCAAAATCCACGCCCAAACGTTCTCTAAAACGAAGATCAGCAGAGTCCAGCTCATCAGAGGAAGAAAGCGAGTGCTTTTGTTTAGTGTGTTTGGAATCATTCTCTACAAGCAAACCAGAAGAGGAGTGGGTTCGTTGTCTAAACTGCCAGTTATGGTCGCATTTTTCTTGTGCAAAAAAATCTAAAATGTATATTTGTCATAATTGCCAATCAGATGAAATCTCTGAGTGAGGACCACTGTTCATTTAATATTTGACAAACTGAAGTTAAACAAGTGAAAAAATAATAATTTTTGTTGAAATATATTGTATAAGTAGTAATTTGTTATAAGTAATCCCAGTAAAAATTATATTTTACCTTGTAGTAATGTTGTTACAACCTACCCCAATGTGTGTTACAACCAGCCGCGCCTCGGGGCAGGTTGTAACACTTTACACTTCCGAGGTTTTAGATTTGTACAGAAAAATATGCTAGAGGAAAATTTATGTAAAAATTGTTTTGTAAAAGTAGAATAACTACTGAATAAGTTAGCTCAGTCAGAAGTGCCGTTTATGTTATCCATGATCAGATAAAAAATAAAATAGCGAAACTGTTACAACCAGCCCCGGTCTCCCCTAGAATTAAATGATTTGCAATTAGAGCTCACTGATTTCAAGAAATATATAATATGTCCGTTTTCAAAGTAAGCTATTATATATAGGGGTGTGTGTATATATAAATAAATAAATATATATATATATATATATATACTGTGTATCAAAAAAATATCGGTACTCAAGTTTCTTTGTCCATGAAAGTTTTGACAAGTATAATATGGTGTTTCATTGTGATGTAAAATGACGTGTAAGTACGTATTTCTCTTAGTCACTAACTGTATTCATTGACTCCACGACTATGTAACTGACACCAGGAATTACCAACCAGCGTGATGGATCCGAGGCTTGTTTTCCAGCCAGATTCACGAGGGGTGGGCGGAGACCTCGTCTGGCGACGTCACGCTTGGACGGGCGTCGAGGATTATTTTTTTTTGTCTGGAAGATCGCCGAGCCGGGGCCGAAATGTGGGGCAACAACCCCACGGCGATCCTTGCACGTCACTCCTCGTCCACGCTGCCCGCCGGGGAAGACAATATCTCAGTCTTCCGACAACTAGCTCTCGTGTAAATATTTTTTTTTTTCTCTTTCTCTATCCATCTCTCTCCACTTTCGTTTGTTACACAGCCGTTGATGCGCTCCAATCCCGAGGCGCTTATGCGGGACTCAAAACTCCCCGAAGCTATTCATTCATCAAGGCGCGCCAACCAGACGGCTCTTCCACGTGAAACTCCGGCCCGCACCTTCATCCCCCGCTTCCCAACCCCCCCCACCCCCACCCACCCTCACCTACATTTTAATTACGGCTGCTTCTTAAAAGCCAATAAAGTCCTCACCAGGCCGTGGCAACGCCCTCCCTCCCTCCCTTCCACACCCCCTTCATTATTCTCGAACCCTCCTTTCGTCCTCCCTACCCCTTCCTTTCCTCTCTTCAGCAAACTTTTCTCGCGAGGCCCTGGAAAATTTTGAAGTATCTAACGTCAAGCTATAGCAATAATTGAACATCCGATGTTATTGTTCATCAAGTGAGTTAATACCAACACGTTTAAAAAATTTTTTAAAATTACGTCAGCAGCAAAAAAGAATTCTATTAACAGTTTTTTTTTTTTAAGGTGAGCTAGTCTTTTAGTACTCGCCAGTGATGTGTAAACATCTAACCTCGGTAAGAAAAAAATTAATGTGTTCTCATGTTCCAAATAATATTATAATACGAAATTCGGTCACGAAATTTAACCTATAGTTCTCTAAAATAATTCCGAGCGTATTGAATATACGAAACGTATTAATTTTAAGGAAAAAAGGTAAAAAAAAATTCTCCTTTTCAAACGTACTGCTTATTCTGTCCAACAAGATGGTAATAACCTAACCTAACCGAACCCAACCCAACCCAGGTTATATTAAACTAAAATTATTTATTTAAAACAATTTTTCTCAAAGTCAGTGCATTTAATGTCCTTCGGGTACTTTAAGAACAGTTATGATGTAGTTCGTGCGCTGGTGTAGGCAGGGTGGTTAAGGACTCATAAAAATTAAATTGTTTTATATATACTTATTTTATATATATATATGTTGTAATGCTACAGCGTTACATACGTTGATAAATTGTTTATTTTATTTTTAAAAATTGTTTTAATAATATTGATATATGTTGTAAGGCATTGTGATATAAATAATTCCTTTCAGCTCAGCCTACAGGCGTTGTCAGATTTTGATGTACCAATTTTTTTCGGAAATATTTTAGAAACTTCTATAAAATTCTCGAAAAATTTAAAAACTTAATGTAGATAACATATTTATGTTCTCCAATATTACAAAATGATAGATAAATATGTCTTCATTTTCCAAGAAGCAAAAATATTAAGACCATATTTAACTTAATGTATCCACCATTGAATAACTTTGAACAATTTTAATATCACATGCCAAAAAAGGTAATTATATAATGGTTTTAACTATCAAACACTATATTTCATACATTGCACTAATAACTTGGTCGTATAAAAATTTGTGTACTTAAAGGTTTATGTTAATATTAAGATTGTTTAAAATAAATTCAAATGAATTTTATACTAAGAAATTTGAATTTTTAAAATTTCAACTACTGTTTATATACGTAGTAATAATTCGTTTTATATGAAGTTTAGGATTTATACAAAAATTATAACAGATTTGGTAGTAAATCTATTCAAAAAGTAATGATCTTTTTTACTTTCAGGCTTTTTTTTTCCGCCCCTTGCGGTAATGGTTGGTTAGATAAAAATTAATTTTAGCAATAGTTCGGATTGGAAAGCTTGTTTAAGACACATATTTGACGTGTTATTCAAACATTTAAATTTAATTCAGTTAATTTTTTATATTTGTGTTTTTCTAATGAATATTCGCCATTTTGAAGTGCAAATATTTATCAGTTTATGTGTAAATATATTAAACACCACTTAAAACTGTGACATTACATAAATATGTTCAGTTACATAAGAGTTAATACTTATTCATTAGTAAAATAAGTTTAGATTTCAATATTTAAACCACTGTGTCTGTCTATTTTAAACCATTTGTTTTGTCTTTGACACGTCTGAATAAATTACTGTAATATTTTTTTAATTTAATTTTACATAGGTCTCAATAGCTGAAATAAACTCTGTGGTGTTTCTGATATTAAAAATATACATATATATATATACATTCTATCTAAGGTGGATATTTTAGTAGCGGTGCCAACCATATTCTATTGTTATAGTAGGTTTTCACAGTACACTTTATTCTATATGCACCACAGACAACACACTGCTAAATGTAGTTTATAATAATATAATTATTATTACACATCAAAAAAAAACTGAGGAGAGAAATTTGTCACCACAGAAGTGGGGCCTTGAAATCGACGAATATACTTGACAGCTTGATATTTTTGTAGGGAATTTTTGTGATTTTATTGTATTTAAAAACTGTATCACAAACATGTCGCGACAGCACACGTCTGTTTATTGCTTGAGAAAAAGAGCATAAATGAAAATGAATGGGCAGAATGAAGTTGAAGTACTTTCTTCAGGAAGTAGCTCACTCACGGCCAATTCTGAGGACCTAGATATGCTTGTATTGACATCAAACACTGACCATCTGTCAGCATTATCGACGGGATGTGTAGATAAGCTGGAGCACTTAAGGGACGAATTTCAGGATCGTTCAGAACAATTGTACACCCAGTTTGAACACGTCGAAGAAGTCGCGGCAAAACAACACAGTCGCTTAGACGCGATGGGATCAGAAATGGTTTTGGTAGCCGATAAGTCAACGAGTAGTCACACTTCTACACTGTGTCAAAGATAAGAACAACAACGCAGTGAAAGAGTTGGATCAGTGCATGTACAAAATAAATTCAGACATGATGTCACGGCAGACTGCAAAACAATACTTTTCCGAACGTCAAAAACAGGGATTTAAGGGTACAAGAAACGACGAGAATGACGCTAACACCAAAAATACAGATACTTAATAAAACAGTCAGTTTTGAGAATCTCGATCCTGTTGCATTGATGCATCACCCAGCCAGACAGTGGTCTGATACAAAGCTATTGGTTCTCTGGAAGGACAATAGAAAACCCGATTCGTTTATTTAACAAATTTGAGGAGTTCGCTAGGACGATTCAGAGAAACTAAAATTTTTCAGCACTGCCCTTAAAGGTCACGCGTACTACAGGTGGGAAATGCTGTTCAACACCACCAACTCATACCTACAGTTCAGGGACATTTTTAAAAAGCAGTATCGGTGTCTCCGAATTCAAGGAAACTTGCGGTCACAGCACCACACTGAGCGTTACGACCCAAAGAAGGGGATGTCCATCGTAGCAGACATCTCGAAAATGTATGGACAGATGATATATCTTGACTTCAGTATGTCAGGTGATGAGTTCGTTACTACAGTGTTAACCCAACCGCCAAAAAAGTACCAGATCCAGTTAGTGGGACGAACGTACAAAGATATCTACGAGTATCAGTATTATTAAAAAACTGTTTTCAGACATTTTCGATGTCACCTATATTTTCAAAAACTAAAAGAACGTTTCGGAGCTTGTTACGCTCCTGTGTTGAGAACTGCTATTTACTTGTTACGCTCTTGTCCCTGGATTCACTCAGCGCATGCGACAGCAGGCTGTTATGATCATGGAGTGGGTGTTTTCCGATATTCACTGGCTTTCAACATAGACTTTCATACGCCTCAGTGCGACTTTTTAGTGATATTTTAATATTGAAAAGTTTCCTGATTAGTAAGGGGTTGCGAAAAATGTGTCTGTTATCAACTTTTTCTACATCTGGGCAAATTATTTTATCATATCGAACAGTTTTCACATGTAATGTTTTTTTATCGAACAGTGATTTTTTTTATTTTAAAAATTGTCTCAAAATGGAAGGTATTCAGACGGTTTGATAAATATTTTTTTATATATATATTTTATTTCTTCAAATGGTTTCCTGGGTTTGCGCTAAGCTACATGCATCTGAATAACGTGTTTTCTGTATCTTAGACACGTCATTCAACTACATTCCAAAAATGAGACGTATTGCTATCATACAGTTCGGGAAACATTTGTTGTCATTTTTGATGCAGATGCGACGCAAAAAATTTCTGTAATTTTTTAATTTTTTTTTTTTGGGTTTAAGGCAATGGAATCTATCGATTTTTTTTAACGTTTTTTGGCGGTATTGCTATAAGACAAAAATAATTTGGCCTAGGGCTCTCGCACTATGAATAGCTTTCCAGTATTAAATACGCACAATAATACGCATAAAAACCTAATTAAGTCAATTTATTGAATATTTAATCATCTTTTCCATGATTTATAAAAATTCTGCTTCAATGAAACATCATTAAAATATAAAAAATCAAGCGCCAATTTGCTTAATAAAAACTCATGTATTATTTCGTAAAACGTATTTCATATAATTACGCAAAAATAACATGTGTAGTACAAAGTTGCAATATTTTTTTCTTGGCAACTGGGATCCAAAAGAATCTTTTGTAAACGCACAGAAAATTATTTCCCTGTGCGGAAGTGAGAACCGCCCGCACCGCCCGCCTTCGCGCCAGCGACATCCCCTCGCGGGCAGGAGGACTCGAGGGGGGGGGGGGGGTTGTGAAGAGTGAAGAGTGGGCAGAGTAGCGAGAAGATGTCTCTGATTGCCCATCCCACCCCTCCCTGCGCTCATGGACGAGGCTGTCGAAGAGCCGCGAAGATGTCGCCGCGTGATTTGCGAGATGAAAAGTCAAGGGGAAGACGAGACGGTTACGGATTTTCATATTTGTGCTCGGCGGAAGACACTCGGGAGGAAAAAAACTTATCGAGGACCTTTCTCAGAAGAGCGTCAAATAAAAAAAAAGTATTAGAAGAGGGCAAAGCTAATTTTTTTTTACCTTTCCGTTCTCGGGAAAAAATATTCCTTTAAGCAGCACAGCCTACAGGCGTAGGTAGATTTCCAAGAAACTATTTCTTCTGGAAGTATTTGGAAACATCTATAACATTTTGGAACATTATAAGAACTTATTGTAAATAAACATGTTTATGTTCTCCAATTTTACAAAATGATTGATCAAACATTTTCTCATTTTCCATACAGGGGAAAAAATATATTTATTTATATATAGTAATATTTGTTTATATATTATTATTTATATATTATATATAAATATTTATTTATATATATAAATTTATATATTTACTCAAAGCATCTAGTATTGAATAGCTTAGAACGAATTACATATTATGCCAACTAAGGTAATTATTATTTTTTTTATCTTCAAACACAATTTTTCATTCCTTGTACTAAACCTGGTTGTTTAAAAATTTGCTTTGTATCAAATTTAAATATAATATTAATATGGTTTAAAATAAATTCGGACTGATTTCATACTAAGAAAGATTTTAATTTTTTTTTTTAATTTTAGCCCTTGTTTTTACGGTAATAATTCGTTTCATTAAAAATGGTTTGAGCTAAAGTTTTAGATAAAGCTTAGGATTCATACAGTATATTATAACGGAATTGATAGTAGCCTATACGTTTCAGATCAATGATTCATAAGCTCCTCCAAATTAATCAACAACCATTAATTTTCCTACCAGAAATAGCATCCAATCTGCAGTTGTATAATTAGTTTACCAGATTCTGTTAATGTTCAGGGATTGCGAGCCTCATATTAAGCTTAATAACCCTAATTAGGCTAATTGTAACAAAATCAAGATTTTCCGTACTACAGTCGGTTTTTTACAGACCAAGAAAAAAACGTTTTTGGGTGATATTTCAGGTGGACAGCAAATATGTAAATTATAAATATAAAAAAAAATCCAAATTTTATTTTAGAATATTCATAGGTATAATATTAAGACAAATCCGTAGATTTGTACTTTTTAATTTAATGCAATTTTTTAGAAAGAAGACATTGATTCATTTAGACTGTTCTTCGGTGATGTGCTGTAAATTAGGCAATATTTTAATTGCAGTATAAAAAAATTATTTTCAAAGAATGTTATAAAATTGTTTATTTACGAATACAGGTTTGGTGCAATAATTATATCTTAATGAATTTATGCACCTTAGACAGCACGCACACGTTATGTGTTAAACGTTAAATGTTTAACTAAATCACTTGTAAATAAAAAAAATTAACTTATCATTAGTTGTTTTTTTAAAAAAACCTACATCAAAGTTCATATAAAAATTGGAGAAAATGGAAAAAAAATTGTTATACAATTTCATCTATACCAAACCCAAAAAGAAATTACTCGGATTAAACTGAACACTTCAAACTAGGTTTATCCGGCATTGAAATTGTTTTGCTTATTTACGATTAATATGATAAAATTATATTTGAGTAACATGCCTGTAAAAGTTCAGTTGTATTCACAAATATGAAAACAGAAAAATAAATTGTATTTGTTTTCTATACCAAAATTAGCGAGTCAAAAATGTTAAAAACGAACTTCTGGAATTTTTAAGCAAGTGGATAGCGTGTGGCTTACGACTGTTGACAAACTTTGACACAATACAGTACATAAAATACTATTAAAGTGAAACATTTTCAGAAATTCATCTAAACCAAAACTAATTACATGAATATTCAGAAAGAAAACCTAAACGCGAATTTAACTTCTTTACGTCTAGGTGTCAGAACTAATTAAGATCCTAAACATTAGCTGACCCGTGCGAATATTATCACATTATTGTGATTAAACACAGTACAACAATGTAAAGATAATTAATCCAAGTATTTATTAATAAAAACTATTTTATTTTAAAGAGAAGTAATAAATATGTCTTATTGTAAAAATGAATCTTTATATATATGTAATATGTTCGGCATCATTGTAATTGAAGTTAGGAGTAATAACCTTATTTAATATGTTGATTTAATTAAGTTGATTATGTTTATTTATTTACGTTGTTTCATAAATAATAGTTTTATAAAAATTTATAAAATTACGTTGATTAAATCTTATTGATTTGCGTGATAATAATTTCACATTAGGAATGCCATCAACAGATGTTATTCCTATTGAAAAAATGCTTTTTATGAAAAGGTTTTTAATGAAATTTTAAACAAAAAATTTCTAAAACATTTAATAAAACAAAAAAATACTAAACTAATTTTCTATAGCGGGGAACATAAACTTTAAAATGATGTTTGAATCATAAATTTGGATGAATTATTAAGGAATATATGGCGTTGCCACAAAAAAACTCATTTGATAAATATTGTATATGATTATATTAGATTATTTAAAGAATTATTTTCTACCAAACTAATCTATATTTTATGTATTTTATGACATTTAAGGAAGTTAATTTATGTCAGTCCTTTCGTGTACTGAAAACATGAAATAATGTGGTGCGCAGTTATTTATAGTATATCATTTAGGAGAAAAAAGTTCACTGAGCTTCATTCAGGAAGCTGTGACAAAAACATGAAAAACTTATTTCCCAGAAAACTAAGAATCAATCTGAGCGAACTGAAAAAAAAAAAAAAAAAAATTCGAGTGCCGGGATCCAATTGAAAAATAATACGAAGGCGATAGTCTCTGTTGAAGCCGGATTACAAACTGTGTCCAGCTGTGTGCAATGCCGAAAAAAAGAAAAGTCACTGTACCTTTTGTTGGCAAGGATACCTGTAAGCCGGAACACAGGCGACGAGAAATTGCCATTGCAAGAGGACGGTCGCGAGAGATGTGAGCCTACGGCCCGCCTCATCGATCACACCTTGCTGGCCGGGGTCTTGGTTGAGGGGGGAGGGAGGGTCGCTCAGGGCTGCCGCCTCGGATCGACAGGCGAAGGTCGGCGGCCGCACGGCGAAACAGGGGAGCCTTAGAGAGCAGCGGAGCTGCGCAGCGGCGAGAGTTCCTTACGCGTGCCTACAAACACGTGACACGTTCACCTGACCGCTCTTAGACAAAGGTACACGCCGCGAAAAAAAAAAAGAAGTGAAGAGAAATGTACAACTTATTTTTTTCCTCTCCATCTCTCCATAAAACCTAATTCTAAAAAAAAAAAAAAAAAATTTGTTGTCTGTAAAGTCGATTTACGGACGATAGTTTAACGTGACAACGTCATAACAAAACATTGATAAATGATTGATCCAGAAGAAAAGGAAATATCATATTCGGCCTGAGACTGAGCCGTAATAGGTTTTTGCAACCAAACCATTTAGGCATTAAAAATATTATATTCTTTGAGGACGATTTTTTTTTAATTTTTCTATCTTTTTCATGATAAAATCTACATCTGCATACTTTTATGAATAAAATTGAATAATTTTTATTGAATTATCACTATTTTTTATGGATACAAAGGAGTGAAATGAAATGTGCAATTGAGTTAATAAATTAACTTTTAATTGCATTCATTAATTCAAATATATATATATATGTATTACTTTTGAAATGTTGCGTGCGCCATATTTATTTTTACAAGTACAAAATAAAAATTTCACAGCTGCTGGGTTTCGAACCGACAACATTTAATGTAAGAGTTAGGTACGCTAACCACACGCCCACGAGGCAATACTGAAGTAATGAAGTTTCAGATGTTATATATATATATAAATTTTTTTTCACGGTAGGGGAATAATATTAACACGATTTTATAACAAATACGCATCCCAAATACACCAAAATTATTTATTATGTGTTACAATTTTTTTATAACATTGTGCAAAAGATCCCGGGTGTAATTTGAATTTTTATGTGTAACTGTTAAACACCATTGTTGGTTCAAAACGTATTTGAATTTTCAACATTACTTTTAAATAACCGTACCGATTGTGCTGAAAATCGGTGGACGATCGTTAAATTACATAATATAAATAATTCAAACGACGAAAATATGATTAAAAAGTCAAATCGATGGTGGTTCCAATCGAGTGGAAGAGAGATGCCACGCATGCGTACAATGAGCAAACAGGTCACATCCGTAGTGGGACACTTTTTCGTGCGTGCAGCCGGCGTTCATCGATTTATTAGACTTTGTCACGTCAAAAAAAGTTAATTTAATAATAATATCTCAATAACCAAATACACGAAACGAACCCAACATTACTTAAGAAAACCATTTAAACAAGTCTGAATATTAAATGTACTGAAGAAACATGTTGAAACGATTTTGTTTGTATATTATTAGGGTGTTTGATTATTCCAAAGACGTGATTTCGCTTACTCCCCGAGTCTCGGTGATGTAAAAAGATATATATGTAAAATTTCCAGAAGATTGGATACAATTTAGGGGTTTCACAAACGGATCACTTTTATATCAAAATAGTGAAATTTCTAATATTGAACTTATTGTACTAATGGTTGTTAATGTATTTCTTTCATCTTTTTCCGGTAACTGAACATTAAAATGTGAATAAATAAAGGAATTTGGTGATAGAAAAGGTATCTAGTGAAAAGTTTTTAGGAGCTTGGCTACTTTTAAAGGAACAAGTACTTTAAATTTTTATTTACCATCTCAAGGAAATGAAAGAAACACTTTCTGTTACTGCGAAACCTTCCAGTACTAAACTACAGGAAGTATGGAGGAAGCAAATATCCCTGTTGTGACGAATACCAAAATCTGGGTAAAGAAAAATCGAGAAATACGGATAAAGCAAATGTGAAACTGTAGATTTGTAAAGGTAATCTCGTAGAGTTACTTGACATTTCCCGGTATATCTTTAGATATCACAGCATTATTCATGAACTAATATTCAAAAGAGTATTTGAGGAGTGTTATGGCATATCATCAATTGGTCCTGACATCCAGATTTTTCGGAAGGTCCAAAGTCTGTGGCTTTACTTGATAAGAAATAATATACAACAATATTGGATGAAGAAAGTCCCGTCGAAAGCTTTTTAGAAGAACGAGTGAAAATCGCTAACTACATCCAAAAGACTACAACGAAATATTATTACAACTCTCACTCCTGTACCTAATAGGTTGGTCTAAAAACACTTCAGTTTAAGAATCACAGAGGCTCTGCTTCAAGTAAGGTGGACAGCAAAGGCAATATATATGAGCTTGTAGCCTCTCGTGTTAAACACTCGAGAGGAACAAGGAGTAGGAATGGGACAGAGTGTGGCGAAGTGTCATCTAATAGTATAAGAACTCTATGGTAACAACATATTTACTATCGCTTATACATTAAATTATTCATTACAGCTTCTTTAATGACAAAAATGTAAACAGTTGATATTTGCGGCGTGGCTCTGATGCAAAAGTCTGCGAACAGAAACGTTTAGGAATTATTGCAACGTGAGACACGTGAATGCAGCTTAACAAATTCACTTCACAATTCCCCATGCTCTCATACTTGGCACCGCGCTTAGCGCTGGGTACACCGTCAAAACATAAGCTTAGTTACAAGCAATTAACGTACATAAATTTCCAGAGTGCAAATGAAGGTATATAACAAGACCCCTCGACTTATTGAATATAATGCGACACACCTCTGTGAATGCGCAAGTTAGCAAACATCACCATAATCATTAATAATCATTAATATCATTTAACTAACATGCTATTTATACACAGCATGACTAATACAAAAATGGACCACTATTCATGTTTTCACGAGGGTACGCAGACCTCTAATTATTAATATAACTAGTCGTCAACTTTGATTACTCTTGTGGACACGTATTTCTGAGGGCAAGTTTTTATTCGTCGATTCAATGGTTACCATTGACTATCTCCCCAAACTATCGTAGCGGGAGAAATGCTCGTCGGTGTGGGGACTGGGATTATTCTTCACGTGTCGCTGCCGGGATTCGCACCTAAGTGTTGTGTGTCCAGTCAGATGTAAAGTCTTTCATCGGGACTCACAAGCTCACACCGCCGTCTCCACCCCTGCCCCTCTTCCCACTCTAAGTTTCTACCCACTCGGTATGTAGGTGTCTACGACGAAACAGTACTTTACCAAGTGGTAGCTTCTTCCGACGGGCAGCGTGACGGCAGACCGGCGAGACGTGTTGACGGTGTAGCTTCCTTCGGCAGGGAAGGCCAGCAGGGCCTCCGGCTGGTGTCGCTGGTGGTCGCGACGAGTCTCCTCCCTCAGCGGAAAATGGGACCGCTTTTATACTCTGTGAACTGCTAGTATCGAACATGGCAGATTGTTCTCGGTCGGGGCAACCGGAACAGGCGCCTTCGGCGATGTCCGGTTGGCAGCCCGCCAAAACGAGCTTCCCCGAGGGCTCCCGAGCTGCTCCGAACGACATGCGCGCAGCGCGCGAATACTTGGCTTGTGCTGGTTGCATCGGCGCGCGGTTAGGCGCCGCGCGGCACATCTTGATGTGCGTATGCGGAGCACACGCAACAAGCTTATCAATGTCAAGCGAAAGAATAATTTTGGAATGCCAACTGATTTAAGTAAAATAATTTCGATAACTACTGATGCTGCTCCAAGTATTGTGTGCAAAAATAGTTGTATCAGTACATTTAAAACACACTAGGGACATTCAATTCTTGAATTCCAGTGCATCATTCAGCAACAAGCCTTGTGCGCTAAGAGTTGTTTTGACTCCCTTGAAAATGCAATGGCAATAGTCACAAAAGTAGTTAGTGTCATATCGTCGCAGATTTCAAATAAACTAATATTTTATGATTTGTTATGATGTCAACTCAGTGTGTAATGGCTTCGCTGGTTGAGTCGCGGTAACGTACTTCAAAGATTTTTTTTGATTGTTTGGAAGAAATCAGGCTGTTTCAGAATTAAAGTTTTTTACAGATTTGTGCCAACATTTCAACGAATTGAACAAAAAGCTTCATGTTACAAATCAAACGATTCTTGTTTTAATAGATATCCATAGTGCTTTTGAGGTTCAATTGCAAGTTTGCTGTAACGATATTGTTACCAATAACAAGTATTTTCCAAACCTAAAAAAAAAACACCAAAGAATTGTATTAACACGTAAAGCCGGACGAAGAAAAAGTCACTAAAGAGTTTAATTCGATAATTTATTCATCAATCGAAGAATTTTCAGCAAGATTTTGTTAGTTCAAAGAATTATCTGAAACATTCAAATAAATTGTGAATGCTAATGTGACTTCATTGGATAAATTGAACATATCTATATTTGATTGGTAAAATATTGAAGAATTTTAAATGCAAATGATTGACTTACCATCTAGTTCAATATGGATTTTAAAAATTTATCGAATTAAGGAAAGTTGGAATTGTATGTAAAAGAAAGACTATCGGGCAATATGAGAAAAAATACCAATACCAAAATTATGGAAACGTGGAATTCAATTCCAGACATAAAACGTTTTCTGAATAATCTTGATTTTGACATATTTACAATATTTTCATCAACCTATGCTGTGAGTCATTATTTTCATAAATGAATCACATTAAAAACTTGCATTAAAACCGTTTCTCAGAGGACTTCTGTTCAGCTTGGATTCTGTTAACAGTAACAAAGTACGAGCCTGATATAATATATTTAGCATGTAATTGCAACAGCAGAAATCAAACTAATTTTTGCTTTTATTTAAATAAACATAAAATTGTAAACATTTCTATTTGTGTACAAATTTATAGTTGTAAATAAAAAGTTTATAAGTCAATAGCATCTAGTTTTTTTAAATTCATTATTATTGTTATCATTAACATTGAGTCAAGATTCTTAGATGGAACGTCATGGCCGCACGATTTTTTTTCATAAAAATGGGCACGTTCACCAATAAAGGTTCACCGTCCCTGCTATAGACCATGCTAATGCAGCTACTGAAATTATATGTTAAATTTTCTCTGTGAATGACAATACTTCATGTGAATTAATTACACCACAGTTAAAATCAATTTTTTTTTATATTTATAGACTTGAATAATTTAACAATTTTTCTTCGCAGATCCTCAATTGAACATTTTTAAAGCCTAAAAAGAACATTCACCAAATAGATGTGCTTTTAAAGTTGCAATTTTTATCCTGTTTTTATGTATATTTACTATAGAATTAAATTCAAAATTTGAACAATTACCTATATAACTCCTGTCTAAAACAATTTTTTAAAGTTACCAGCAAACCGTTATGCATGTTTGGATCTCTCGTGCGCGAGTCCAGCTAATAATTGAATGGTTCATTAAATAACTTAGCAAAACATGCTTGAAAAACCAATAATTGATTGCTGTTTCAGTGAGAATGCTCAAAAATAATTTTATTTAATAAGAGTCATAAGTGCCTATTCAAACCGATAAGTCCTTTTTAACAGTTCCCCACCTTAACTTGGTGTAATTATTTTACTACAGATATAAAAATTAATGGGACTGAATTCGAATATATATGTATGAATATATATATATATATATAATATACGTATGTATATACCAAAAACGCTTTCATTATATTTAAAACACGCTGCTACTTAAATAAAACCATTACGATAAATAACTGTTCGAATGTTGTATTGAGTTTTACTTTTCTGGCATGTGAACCAAATTTTTTTTTAACATAATGTATCAGGCTCTTGTTCTACGACTAAGGATTCGTCTGAGACAGCGCGCGATTCAATTTACCGAAGAAACAATCCAACTTGATTTATTTGACAGTTCCGTGGCATGTAAGGCCGGGTGGCAAGCTATTTTAATGGAACGAAATACGTCACATTTCAAATGATATATATATATATTTTTTTTATTTCTGCCGATCCATCATCCATTGTGTGTATGCGTAACAGTTTTGAGATATAAAGTGTGGATGAACCCATCATCATTATTTGGTTTTCAATTCGCATGTTTGACTAATAATTATTATCTTATTTTTATTTTTAAAGAGTATTTATTTGAGAGGGAGAAAAGTAATTGTGAAATTTTTTCTTCTGCTCAACGCTAAGAGGCAACCCAGTGAGAAACGCTACACTCGTATACGCTAGGTTCCTTCTCGATTATTCACAGAGGACTGGCGTTAATACATCGGTAGCGTAGTTAGAGCAAACCAATATTCATCTTTCTTTGCTCCCGCGCGCCGCTTCGCTCATGCCGGACCGGAAAAAAAGAAGTGCGCCCCTAAACCTGCAACCCCTCCTTGAGCTACACAAACACCGCCAGAGCGCGAGCGAACACCCCCCCCCCCCTCATTCAACTCCAGGCCCAGCCATCGATCCGGGAGCCATTGTTTTCATTTCGCACGTGGTTAATTGCGAGCCGGCCTCCCCCCTCCTCCTCCCACGGTCACCACGTGAGGTATTATTGCTCCCGTGTTGACACAGCACGGGCGGGAGATCACAGCTGTGCGGTCAGGAGGCCTTGCGTTGGAGGAGGGAATGGCGGGGGGAACAAGGAAGAGGAAAGTGGAGGACGGGGGGGGGGGGGGGGTGAAACGTCACGGCGCCAGTGGCGCTCCGCTGCGGCCACGAAGCCAATCACGCGACGGGCGGCCGCTTGGCGAGCGTGTTCGAGCCCCCCGCTGGGCCGCGGCGGCAGGGCGTGTACTCGCATCACGCTCGGCCTTAACGTGAACATCCGCGCTGCAGGGTCCCCGCTACGCTCCGCGCGGCAAAGCCGCAGCTCGAGACACGCTCACAACCACATCAACGTTGTTCAGCAGGCCACACGCCTTGAGATCTCACACTAGGTTTGTGAGTTAATTAAATATCTCTTTGAAAAAAAAATAACAAATGGCAACATTCGCAACACCCTTACGTTTGTTTTTGTCCTCCTTTAATTTATAGTATTCGCGCGCGCGTGCATATAAGTGCATATAAGTGTAATAGGTATAAAATTAAGATATGAAATGGGATAAATTGCTTTTAACATTTTTAACAACATGGTTAGAATATTGCCATTAAGCCATATCAAAATATATCATAAAATTTTTATCTTTTAACTTGGAGGAAATTTTTGGTTGCGTAACACAAATATTTATTTACTGGGTTTTTGTGAGGAAAATTGTTTTGTCTCAAACAGCCCAATTTAGTCTATATTACAGCAATACAACGTTGTGGTATAATACTCTCCAGAATATGGAGTAGCTTGGCTTCTGGGTTGTAGCTGCGTCGAATGCAGAGATATCATCGACGTTTCGGTCGACGTTGCACTCACCATCATCAGGGAGCAGCTACCTACTGCAACTGCATCGTCAACCGAAACGTTGGTGATATATTCGCCTTGGATGCGGCTACAACCCAGAAGCCAAGCAACACTAGACAATGGGCGCGAAAGCCTGTAATCTTTATTAACTGTTAAATATGTTCCAAATCAGTGTTATTTGTTTGCTTAAAGTTTAAACTGCTCCTCTTGAATATGTACTATCCTATATTTATTTTAAAGAGTTAGTTAATTAAGTTATTTTGGATATTTTAATTATTTACAATCGAAAAATCACTGATTAGTCAGGGAATTTGACCACTTTAAAGACAGAAACCACTGATTTACCATCTTGTGGCCAGAATCATCAGTTAATATCATTTAAATGATCTTAATATCATATACAGATTTAGACTTTATTGCTCTAAGTGATTCTGTCATTGTGAAAATGAGATGTAAAAATTTACATTTTCCTCGATATGATTGTTAGAATTAAGTAATATATAGTAAAAATATTAAAAAAAACCTCGAATATTAATGTAAAAAGCAGTAAATATGACATTGCCAAATTTTAAGCAAATTTTAACCTCATGTGTTAATTTCAAGAATTGTAGACTTACCTTTGACCACGCTTTCTATACCCCCTCCCACTACCCATTCACAACATCCACTTACTCTGCCCACAAGATTAATTTTCACATACGCATAAATTTTCAAATCTCTTTTATCTCACGTCAATTTAAAATGTACGCATAAAATTTACTCTCTCTCTCTCTTTCATTTTTCTAAACCAGTCATCGAACCACTAGGTTGAAATTTCTAATTCCATTAAGCTTGGGAATATACAGATACAACATCTAGACGGAAAGAAAAAAATTACATCATTTGAATTACTGAAAACATTTGAAAGGTTACAAGCAATTGTGTTCCGATTGCCGAAGTGCAGATGCATTGCGATTACATCCTAATTTCTCCCAGCAACGTTTGTTTCATTTTGGCATAAACAAAAATGTATCCAACTAACAGCTTATGTTTTCTCATACCTGGTGGATATCTATTACATTTAATTTATTTCGAAAGTGTTTGAAATAATTTTTCATGTTAGTGTTTTTGGCGCTTGGGTCACCGCTGTTGATCACTTTTTTTCCATTTGAATTGCTTTGGATGCAACATTCAGATGTACAAACGAATCGTTTCTACTAGAGCCATCCGGTTTGGTGATGCAGTTCACGCATTTTTTTTTAAATTTTTTATCACAAGCAGTGAGCGAGCGCGCGTTCGTGTTTAATAAGAGCAGGCGGGATGGAGAAGGGGGGAAGGAGAAAAAAAAAATACTTGAGACGTCCGAAATGCCTGGAATGCCGTGCCGGGATTATGATTTAAATACTGCGGAACAATATTCCGCGTTGCTTCCGGGGGGGGGGGGGGGGGGGATGGTTTTGGCATCTGAGGCACGTTTCCCCTCACTCACCGCTCTCCTTCCTCCCGCGGAGAAGTTACTCCGCGGCAGGATCGCTCAGTATTCCTGGCGATGCAAGTGCCTGCTGTAGGCGGCATAACTTCACCTCCCCCCCCTCCACCCACGCTCAAACCCATCTACTCCCCTCTCCAACTACACCGCAACCACCCCCTCCGGCGAACCTTCTTCCTTGGCCGACTCTCCTACGCGAGCTCTAGGAGGTTTTAGGAGTGGATGACGTTGGCCGTGGGAGGGGGATTATGTAGGGGGGAGGGGGTTTCTAGAAACCACGGATCCCAGCGCCGCGCGTGCATTCGTTAAGTTGCCGCCCTGCGCCGCCGTCCCGCGGGGGGGAGAGCGCGGCTGTCGCGCACCTGGATGGAGGTACTGGCGGCGCGCGCAGCCCTGCCCCCCACTCGACCCGCGCGAAAGAGCTTCCGGACCTGAGTGCCGCCTGCTCCGTTCCTCTTCGCTATGCCCTCCGCGCGCGACGAGAAACACTTTCCGAACGACACACGTGTCGTGTTTCACGTTTGCAGTCAGTACCTGCCTCAAAGAAATAGCTTCGGGTTATTCCCATTGTTTTTATATTGTTTCCAAGCAATGACAATAAAATATATTATTACATGTCATAAGTTAAAATAACCGTGCAATTTGAATATTGTACTGTCTTATTTGTTTTAATTTAACTATTTTTTATATGGATTGAATAAAATTATAGCAACTGTCCTGCGTAAAAATTTCGAGCATTCAAGTAATTAGTTTTTTAGGATTATTTAAAGCGTATTGTGTGCATATTTTAATAAAGTTGGACATTTAAAAAGCAAATGTGTCAAAAATACAATATGTTCTCATGTATACAACTATTACTAACAGAGAAATATTTTTGTTTAAGTTTTTGCAGGGAAAGGGAAGTCAAAACATAACAGTAGTATATAATAGCCGGAACTAGATCTGGCGCTGGCGCGTGGTGCCGGTGCCGGTGTCCGCCATCTTGGATTTGTGACGTCACGGCGGCAAAAATTCCTCAAAATTCCTCAAAAATGACTCAAAATGACTCAAAAATTCCCGTTTTAAGAAAAAATTTCCCGTTTTCGAGGGAAAAATTCCCATTTCGAGGGAAAATTTCCCGTTTTATTCCTCAAAAATCCCAACGGCTAGAAATGTCCTGATAGAGGCTTAAGCATCCTTAACTCAAGCCTCAGTTAAGCCTCTATTAGGATGTGACCTTGACCTTTGACCTTGACCCCGACGGCCATCTTGGATCCACCATCTTGGATGACATCATTTCGTTTTCTCGAACATTCCGGCATTGTGTTATCCGCCATTTTGAATTATGACGTCACCGTTGCAATTTCCGTTACGGTCGCCATCTTTAACTTTTTTATTCACTATCCGATTTTAACGAAAATTTTTTTTAAAATTATAAAAAAATTTAAATAATAAAATTTTAATAAAATTTTTTTAAAAATCATACATTAACGACACGGAGTTTGGAGTCCTCGGTTCGAACCCGGTGAGGGCAAAGAAAAATTAAAAATGGCGACCGATCCTTCCCCTACGGTGGACGCAGGCATACTGACTCCCTCCACTTTTTTTTTCAAAGCATAAATATATCGTCAGGTAGTATGACGTCATGTCCGCCATCTTGTCCTCGTCTGCTGGAAGCCATCATCAGTGTATCGTCGACGAGAGTGCGCTGACGCCATGTTAGTTTAATTCTTATCCGCTAGAGTGCAGTAATCATTTATTATTGCTGTGACACCCGACATCTTGTCATTTGGCTGCCATCTTGAAAATCCATAATTATTTAGCTAGAAATTCGGGAAAAATTCCAAAATGCATTAAATAAATTTGTAATCTATATACTGATCGATTAGGTCGACTAAGGTCCTTGGTACGATCTAGGACGATGCAAACAAATTAAATATAACATCAATTTAACATAATAGTAACAGGTTCGAGGAATTAAACACCACAAGTTCTTTTACAAACATAATATTTATTACATAATGTCTATTCTACTACAGGATCATTTGCGAAAGCCAGCAATCTTATAATCATTTAGTTCCGCAGCGGTGTGAAATGACTAATTCTTATCTCCAATCGGTTTATACTAGACAGAGTCCAGCCAGAACCTTTACAGACATAGTCCACCTCTTCTTGACAGAGTTTCTGGATACCGTTTTTAACAGTTTGCTTCACATCGTTAGAACTGTAAATTACTGCAGCCGATGTCTTGAATGCACACTTCTTCACTTTGTCATCGAACGGATATGGCTTTCCATATATACAGTCCAACCACAAGTTATATTTCAAAGGTCCGTTTGTTGCTACATCATCAGTAAGCTGATTGATTATCTTCTGTCTGATATCGTCAAGAAAATTACAAATGTCTTTCGACTCACCTAACGTATTTAAATAATAGAAGTCCTTCAATGTTCCACGAAATGCAGACTGCGCCAAGTAGAAACCATTATCGTTCACTTGTAATGCGCCGAACACAGTCTTAGGTTTATTTTCCTGTTCAGACGTCATACCAATCGGTTGCTGCACATCGGTTTTCTTGCTTGTACGCTCACGAGCCTTCAACCTAAACCGAGGAGTCGAAATTTCTGCAGGTAGTTCAGCAGTAGGCACACGGACTTCACCTTTACAGTTTTTCGCATGTCGACGCAAATTATCAATTCTAGTAAACCATTCATGACACTCATCACATCGAAACTTCATGCGAGATGGATTCTTCGTGCATTTGCTCCGCTCATGTCTTCGTGCATCATGGGAAAATGCGAACGACGTATCACAGTAGCTGCAAGGATACCGTGGTGATGAAGACGATCCTTTCAGACCCGATCCAGATACAGACGTTGCAACAGTAGTACCATTTCCAGGCATCCTCTTATGCACATCGATGCATCGTTGTTGCGACGAAACCTTTACTTTCTGCCGCACAGCAGGACCTTTGCATGCCTTCATGTGCGTTTTCATATTATCTTTTCTGGCAAACTGCTTATGACATTTCTCACAAACAAACATTTTACGATATAGGTTCTTGGCACATTCGCTCCTCTCGTGTCGTCGAGCATTGCTGCTGTTTGAGAAAATCTTGTCACAGTAACAACACCGATGTTCGTTAGTTGTTGTCGATTCGGCATCCATTGAAGCCTCCATCGAGGGCGAAACGAAGTTCGTCGAGTTTTCCTGCACAGCCAGCACTACCGGCATTAAAGTCTCTTCTGCTGGTGGTATCGCGTCTGATGAAGTCTCCTCCAGTGTTGTCGCCGTGGTTGTCAACGGAATCTGCTCCTTCTCCGTCGTAGATGTCGTCAAGGTTCCCGTAGTCGACGGTACAACCTCCATCGAGTTCGACGTTAAAGACGGTAAAGACGCCATCGAGGTCTCAAGAACAGATAATTGACACGACTTATGCACCAGAAGAAACAAACTAGACGATCCTTACACCGCCGACGTCAGTAACAAACTGAGCGATCTACTGTCTAGGACTCGCTTATATACATGCACCGTATGGAATAATACGCTAGTCAAATCAAGAACCATGTACAATAATACTAGAGTCAAATCTACAAAATTAAAAAAGAGGATCATTTGATCGAAAAAAAATTCGATCTCTCCAATATACGCCAGGCTCCAAGAGCTACAATTCACGTCATCAGATCCATCTACATTTTGCTCCTATGCTTCAATTGACCATTAGCTGCAAGTTCTCCAACAGCTCCATCAGCTCCAACACGTAATGTACGTAATGTACGCGCAATACATGCAATTTACGTACAATAAATGTAATGATTACACAGTACACACAGGAAACGGAACGTACACACAGTACACACAGGAAACGGAAACGTACACACAGTACACACAGGAAACTGAACGTACACACAGTACACACAGGAAACAGAACGTACACACAGTACACACAGGAAACGGAATGTACACACAGTACACACAGGAAACGGAACGTACACGCAATTTACGCAAAGTACACGCAATGTACGCAATGTACGCAATGTACACAATATATATGCAATGTACACACAATGACTACGCTTCGTTCGCGCAGGACAAGCATTTAATGAAAACGAAGCACGTTTGGACGGAAATTCTATAAAACGAAAGCTCATTTAACGAAAAGGAGGCACATTCTCTCGTTCATTCAACTTGGTAGGATACGATCGTCAATGATAAGTTAGGATATAATCTCTCCAACAGTCTATGAATCCAACAGTTTATATTTCCATTAGCCATCGACTCCAACAGTCATTGACTCCAACAGTCATTGGCTCCAACAGTCATTGCCTCCAACAGTCATTGGCTCCAACGGCCTTTTGGTTCATCAGCTCCAATGATATTTGGTTAGAATGCTACGACTCTAAGAGACTATGAGACTACAATTCTACGAGTGTACAAGACTCCTCCAACTACCTTCAAGTGTACAAAGCTCCAACTACTTCAGCAGCATTATGTTATAAGATTACATGACTGCTTGTTTACATAGCTACAAGTCAACGAGGTTACTTGGCTACGTAGCTACAAGTATACGAGGCTCCAAACCATCATGACTACGCGACTACGAGCCATGAGGTAACGAGACTACGTGACTACGGGTATTCAAGCTTACGAGACTGCGAGGCTACAGAGATACGAAGCTTCTAGAACATACGTTTACGAGACTGCGAGAATACAGGACTACAAGTGTACACGAGTACTTGACTACTTCTTAGCTTCATCAGCTCCAAATGCTTAACACAGCTCCAAATGGCTCCAAATGCTCCAAACGACCTCCAAATGCTTGACAGCTCCAAATGTCTCCAAATGCTTAACACAGCTCCAAATGGCTCCAAATGCTCCAAACGGCCTCCAAATGGCTCCAACAGCTCCAACAGCCTCCAAATGCTTAACACAGCTCCAAAATGGCTCCAAATGCTCCAAACGGCCTCCAAATGCTTGACAGCTCCAACAGCCTCCAAATGCTTAACACAGCTCCAAATGGCTCCAAATGCTCCAAACGGCCTCCAAATGCTTGACAGCTCCAAAAGGCTCCAAATGCTTCAAAAGGCTCCAATTATCGCATCTGTCTTCGTCGGCATTTTCTCTTTTGCTCACACTGCTCCAACAGCATTATGTTATATGATTCCATGGATACTTTGTTACGTAGCTACAGGTCTACGAGGTTCCAATGCATCATGTTTACGAAGCTTCCAGAACACAGGGTTACGAGACTGCGAGGCTACAGGACTACGAAGCTTCCAGGACACGAGGCTACATGGCTACGAGACTACATGACTCTAACTGATTACAATAGCACCACTCTGTGGTGAGAGTTAGGTTATCTAATGCAAAGCAAATTGATGCAAGTAGTTCTGGCTGTCATCAACAGATGTAGCCACGTGTTGCTTGCAGGTGAATATTAATTAGTTATTTTATGTGGGATGCGGGATGCTCACTAACGATCGCAAAAGAAGGAAGGCTTCGCTAGACACCAAGGAGAAGGAAGTTCGTCCATCCTGTTAGTGCTTCTTAGATTTCTCAGAGATTATTTGACTGAATAATGATATATTTTTTTTAAATTTCCACCTGATAAAAATTTACAAGTGCTGATTTATTGGCAGAATTTCAATAATTAAATGCAACCTTGAATAAAAAATGACATGACTCATTAAGTAAAAAATTCTTCATGCAGAGATCAATTCCTCATCAGTAACCAGAAGCACTCGGAGAAAACCATCAGATGTCTAGTCAGGAATAATCAGGAGGACACGGAGAAAACCATCATAAAATTAGCAAGAATAATCAGCAGCACACGGAGAAAACCAACAAAATATTGACAAGAATAATCAGGAGCACACGGAGAAAACCACCAAAATATTGACAAGAATAATCAGGAGCACACGGAGAAAACCGCCGCAAGTTTTCTTTGATATCATAAAATTTCAGGAAAAAATAGTAATAAAAAATTTAAAAAAATAAAATAAAAAAAATACATAAGATTCTGCTAGCTTGTGAACTTCTCATTGTTGAACAAAGATAGAGTTCTAGTACAAGCCAGAATTTTATGTATTTTTTTTATTTTATTTTTTTAAATTTTTTATTACTATTTTTTCCTGAAATTTTATGATATCAAAGAAAACTTGCGGCGGTTTTCTCCGTGTGCTCCTGATTATTCTTGTCAATATTTTGGTGGTTTTCTCCGTGTGCTCCTGATTATTCTTGTCAATATTTTGTTGGTTTTCTCCGTGTGCTGCTGATTATTCTTGCTAATTTTATGATGGTTTTCTCCGTGTCCTCCTGATTATTCCTGACTAGACATCTGATGGTTTTCTCCGAGTGCTTCTGGTTACTGATGAGGAATTGATCTCTGCATGAAGAATTTTTTACTTAATGAGTCATGTCATTTTTTATTCAAGGTTGCATTTAATTATTGAAATTCTGCCAATAAATCAGCACTTGTAAATTTTTATCAGGTGGAAATTTAAAAAAAATATATCATTATTCAGTCAAATAATCTCTGAGAAATCTAAGAAGCACTAACAGGATGGACGAACTTCCTTCTCCTTGGTGTCTAGCGAAGCCTTCCTTCTTTTGCGATCGTTAGTGAGCATCCCGCATCCCACATAAAATAACTAATTAATATTCACCTGCAAGCAACACGTGGCTACATCTGTTGATGACAGCCAGAACTACTTGCATCAATTTGCTTTGCATTAGATAACCTAACTCTCACCACAGAGTGGTGCTATTGTAATCAGTTAGAGTCATGTAGTCTCGTAGCCATGTAGCCTCGTGTCCTGGAAGCTTCGTAGTCCTGTAGCCTCGCAGTCTCGTAACCCTGTGTTCTGGAAGCTTCGTAAACATGATGCATTGGAACCTCGTAGACCTGTAGCTACGTAACAAAGTATCCATGGAATCATATAACATAATGCTGTTGGAGCAGTGTGAGCAAAAGAGAAAATGCCGACGAAGACAGATGCGATAATTGGAGCCTTTTGAAGCATTTGGAGCCTTTTGGAGCTGTCAAGCATTTGGAGGCCGTTTGGAGCATTTGGAGCCATTTGGAGCTGTGTTAAGCATTTGGAGGCTGTTGGAGCTGTCAAGCATTTGGAGGCCGTTTGGAGCATTTGGAGCCATTTTGGAGCTGTGTTAAGCATTTGGAGGCTGTTGGAGCTGTTGGAGCCATTTGGAGGCCGTTTGGAGCATTTGGAGCCATTTGGAGCTGTGTTAAGCATTTGGAGACATTTGGAGCTGTCAAGCATTTGGAGGTCGTTTGGAGCATTTGGAGCCATTTGGAGCTGTGTTAAGCATTTGGAGCTGATGAAGCTAAGAAGTAGTCAAGTACTCGTGTACACTTGTAGTCCTGTATTCTCGCAGTCTCGTAAACGTATGTTCTAGAAGCTTCGTATCTCTGTAGCCTCGCAGTCTCGTAAGCTTGAATACCCGTAGTCACGTAGTCTCGTTACCTCATGGCTCGTAGTCGCGTAGTCATGATGGTTTGGAGCCTCGTATACTTGTAGCTACGTAGCCAAGTAACCTCGTTGACTTGTAGCTATGTAAACAAGCAGTCATGTAATCTTATAACATAATGCTGCTGAAGTAGTTGGAGCTTTGTACACTTGAAGGTAGTTGGAGGAGTCTTGTACACTCGTAGAATTGTAGTCTCATAGTCTCTTAGAGTCGTAGCATTCTAACCAAATATCATTGGAGCTGATGAACCAAAAGGCCGTTGGAGCCAATGACTGTTGGAGGCAATGACTGTTGGAGCCAATGACTGTTGGAGTCAATGACTGTTGGAGTCGATGGCTAATGGAAATATAAACTGTTGGATTCATAGACTGTTGGAGAGATTATATCCTAACTTATCATTGACGATCGTATCCTACCAAGTTGAATGAACGAGAGAATGTGCCTCCTTTTCGTTAAATGAGCTTTCGTTTTATAGAATTTCCGTCCAAACGTGCTTCGTTTTCATTAAATGCTTGTCCTGCGCGAACGAAGCGTAGTCATTGTGTGTACATTGCATATATATTGTGTACATTGCGTACATTGCGTACATTGCGTGTACTTTGCGTAAATTGCGTGTACGTTCCGTTTCCTGTGTGTACTGTGTGTACATTCCGTTTCCTGTGTGTACTGTGTGTACGTTCTGTTTCCTGTGTGTACTGTGTGTACGTTCAGTTTCCTGTGTGTACTGTGTGTACGTTTCCGTTTCCTGTGTGTACTGTGTGTACGTTCCGTTTCCTGTGTGTACTGTGTAATCATTACATTTATTGTACGTAAATTGCATGTATTGCGCGTACATTACGTACATTACGTGTTGGAGCTGATGGAGCTGTTGGAGAACTTGCAGCTAATGGTCAATTGAAGCATAGGAGCAAAATGTAGATGGATCTGATGACGTGAATTGTAGCTCTTGGAGCCTGGCGTATATTGGAGAGATCGAATTTTTTTTCGATCAAATGATCCTCTTTTTTAATTTTGTAGATTTGACTCTAGTATTATTGTACATGGTTCTTGATTTGACTAGCGTATTATTCCATACGGTGCATGTATATAAGCGAGTCCTAGACAGTAGATCGCTCAGTTTGTTACTGACGTCGGCGGTGTAAGGATCGTCTAGTTTGTTTCTTCTGGTGCATAAGTCGTGTCAATTATCTGTTCTTGAGACCTCGATGGCGTCTTTACCGTCTTTAACGTCGAACTCGATGGAGGTTGTACCGTCGACTACGGGAACCTTGACGACATCTACGACGGAGAAGGAGCAGATTCCGTTGACAACCACGGCGACAACACTGGAGGAGACTTCATCAGACGCGATACCACCAGCAGAAGAGACTTTAATGCCGGTAGTGCTGGCTGTGCAGGAAAACTCGACGAACTTCGTTTCGCCCTCGATGGAGGCTTCAATGGATGCCGAATCGACAACAACTAACGAACATCGGTGTTGTTACTGTGACAAGATTTTCTCAAACAGCAGCAATGCTCGACGACACGAGAGGAGCGAATGTGCCAAGAACCTATATCGTAAAATGTTTGTTTGTGAGAAATGTCATAAGCAGTTTGCCAGAAAAGATAATATGAAAACGCACATGAAGGCATGCAAAGGTCCTGCTGTGCGGCAGAAAGTAAAGGTTTCGTCGCAACAACGATGCATCGATGTGCATAAGAGGATGCCTGGAAATGGTACTACTGTTGCAACGTCTGTATCTGGATCGGGTCTGAAAGGATCGTCTTCATCACCACGGTATCCTTGCAGCTACTGTGATACGTCGTTCGCATTTTCCCATGATGCACGAAGACATGAGCGGAGCAAATGCACGAAGAATCCATCTCGCATGAAGTTTCGATGTGATGAGTGTCATGAATGGTTTACTAGAATTGATAATTTGCGTCGACATGCGAAAAACTGTAAAGGTGAAGTCCGTGTGCCTACTGCTGAACTACCTGCAGAAATTTCGACTCCTCGGTTTAGGTTGAAGGCTCGTGAGCGTACAAGCAAGAAAACCGATGTGCAGCAACCGATTGGTATGACGTCTGAACAGGAAAATAAACCTAAGACTGTGTTCGGCGCATTACAAGTGAACGATAATGGTTTCTACTTGGCGCAGTCTGCATTTCGTGGAACATTGAAGGACTACTATTATTTAAATACGTTAGGTGAGTCGAAAGACATTTGTAATTTTCTTGACGATATCAGACAGAAGATAATCAATCAGCTTACTGATGATGTAGCAACAAACGGACCTTTGAAATATAACTTGTGGTTGGACTGTATATATGGAAAGCCATATCCGTTCGATGACAAAGTGAAGAAGTGTGCATTCAAGACATCGGCTGCAGTAATTTACAGTTCTAACGATGTGAAGTAAACTGTTAAAAACGGTATCCAGAAACTCTGTCAAGAAGAGGTGGACTATGTCTGTAAAGGTTCTGGCTGGACTCTGTCTAGTATAAACCGATTGGAGCTAAGAATTAGTCATTTCACACCGCTGCGGAACTAAATGATTATAAGATTGCTGGCTTTCGCAAATGATCCTGTAGTAGAATAGACATTATGTAATAAATATTATGTTTGTAAAAGAACTTGTGGTGTTTAATTCCTCGAACCTGTTACTATTATGTTAAATTGATGTTATATTTAATTTGTTTGCATCGTCCTAGATCGTACCAAGGACCTTAGTCGACCTAATCGATCAGTATATAGATTACAAATTTATTTAATGCATTTTGGAATTTTTCCCGAATTTCTAGCTAAATAATTATGGATTTTCAAGATGGCAGCCAAATGACAAGATGTCGGGTGTCACAGCAATAATAAATGATTACTGCACTCTAGCGGATAAGAATTAAACTAACATGGCGTCAGCGCACTCTCGTCGACGATACACTGATGATGGCTTCCAGCAGACGAGGACAAGATGGCGGACATGACGTCATACTACCTGACGATATATTTATGCTTTGAAAAAAAAAGTGGAGGGAGTCAGTATGCCTGCGTCCACCGTAGGGGAAGGATCGGTCGCCATTTTTAATTTTTCTTTGCCCTCACCGGGTTCGAACCGAGGACTCCAAACTCCGTGTCGTTAATGTATGATTTTTAAAAAAAATTTTATTAAAATTTTATTATTTAAATTTTTTTATAATTTTAAAAAAAATTTTCGTTAAAATCGGATAGTGAATAAAAAAGTTAAAGATGGCGACCGTAACGGAAATTGCAACGGTGACGTCATAATTCAAAATGGCGGATAACACAATGCCGGAATGTTCGAGAAAACGAAATGATGTCATCCAAGATGGTGGATCCAAGATGGCCGTCGGGGTCAAGGTCAAAGGTCAAGGTCACATCCTAATAGAGGCTTAACTGAGGCTTGAGTTAAGGATGCTTAAGCCTCTATCAGGACATTTCTAGCCGTTGGGATTTTTGAGGAATAAAACGGGAAATTTTCCCTCGAAATGGGAATTTTTCCCTCGAAAACGGGAAATTTTTTCTTAAAACGGGAATTTTTGAGTCATTTTGAGTCATTTTTGAGGAATTTTGAGGAATTTTTGCCGCCGTGACGTCACAAATCCAAGATGGCGGACACCGGCACCGGCACCACGCGCCAGCGCCAGATCTAGTTCCGGCTATTATATACTACTCATAACATTGGTATATTTTTTAGTACAAATCATTAAAGTGTTTTCATTTATTAAATAAATTATATTCCCGTGAGAGATCATATAAATTAAGATTTTGTATTGATTACGATTACTTTAGGTGGTATGCAGTAGTTTGGTCATTCGAAATCCATGCCTTTTACACGGTTAATTTTATATTCCAAGAAAATTTGTAATAATCCTGTCTTTTCAAAACGTTTGGAGGTTAAGACTTTCAGGTTCACGTCTCGCACTTTCCCCGGTTTGTTTTAACTATCTGTAATACACAATCAGTAAAAGTCTTTAAGGGTTAGATTCCTTACCTAATAAAACGTTCTCATGCACATAAACACCCGGTAGTTTACGCGTTGCAGAAATTATTACAAGAGACTTTTATTTAACTGTAACGAAAAATCAAATATTTAAATACCTTTACTTGTCTGGTTTATGTAAATGTATTTAAAACATGAATTCATCTTGTTTTTAACATTACAACTACAATATTTCATTAATAATAATCTAATTTCATGTATAATTAAATAAAACAGACTCTACAGGTATATAATAGGTTCAACATAAACAAGACGTTAATTGAAATATAAGTCGTAGGAATTAGGTAAATATATATTTGTAATAAAATTATAAATAAAAAATAATTGTTAATCATTGTTCCCTAATTAAAATTATTTACGTCTTTATTCATGGCAAAATCTACAAAAAATATTTCAGATTTTCTACTGTTTGTTAACTTTGATTCTAAATCACGTCGATGTTACTATTTCTTACAAAATACAAATCAAAACTGATGTAAAAAAAAGGGGGTTGTCTGTATAGTCGGTTTACGGACGATAAATTTACGCGAAAACGTCATAAGAAAACATTGATGAAAAATTGCATACTTTTTAATTTTCAAATATTATTTACAGTTTTTGCAAAATTAATTTAAATAATTTGTTTAAATATAATCACGAACAATTAGTTAAAAAGCCCACCTTAACCTGTTGGATATTATAGAAGATTTTCTCGCACGGTGGTTGGCCAGTTCTTGCACGCTCGGCTCAGGCGGAACGTGACACTTTTTCGTGCGTGCAGCCGCGTTTATCGATTTATAAGACGTTATCACGTCAAAAAGTATTCATTTAAACCTTATTTTAAAAGTAATCTAATTAAAAATCAATAAAAAACTAACATTATTAAAGATTTAATTACTTAGGGTTATGATAAATTAGATTATTGTTCAAGAAAATAATGAAAAATATTTTTAAGTGGTTCCAATTGTTTGACTTATTATGTAAAAAAAATGAATTATATATGTAAAACCTATTTTATTTATAAACTAAATTAATAAATATAAATATTATTGGTATTTATTTTTGGTTGTGGTTGTACAAACTACGCAGAGCATGATATTGGAAAAGTATAAATTTTAATGACTTTTACTATAAATGAATTTATAACCTTTCAGCACTTGCCGCAGAGTAAAAGGCAGCATAAATTTAAGTGATGTCAGTTCATAAACTAAAATAATTTTATTGAATCTTAAGAGATAGCTGCTAGTTATGGAGTAGAAGGAGAGCCAAAAAATTGCAGGTATTTTTTTTATTTTTCATTTGAGATGACAGTACAACGTCGTTTCAAGAGTTATTTTTATACTCGCTCCAAAGAAAAAAAGTGAAACGGCACCTCCGCAATAAGGCCAGATAGAAAGAAATGCCGGTGATTAAAGAAACCCGTGCGAAACGCAATGGAGGCGTCTCGGGTGACGAAGATAGAAACCACGTCGTGTTAGTGGCTAAGGAGATGAAAAATACTGTCTGTGGAAAAGTTTCGATTAATTTTCCCCCTTTCCCTTCTCTATTCTTTTTTCCTTGGGAACGTGATGAAGATGAATCCTGCCATCATCTTCGTCACTTGGTCTCCTCTAGAACAGATAAAAAAAAAGGATAAAAAAAATAACTTGATTGAAAGAATTTAAAAGATAAATATATCTCTTTCCATGTTATATGGGTACTGCAGTGACCACGATAACTCACGTGGAAAGATTAAAAATATCGTTTTCTACGCGGGTCTAATTTAATTATGGTCACTTGTAATGTCTTGTATTATATGAATTATATATATTTTTTTTCTAGCATGAATAACATGTGTATTTTTATTATTATTTAGAAAAGCCACTTTTGTTCTTAAGCTCACGAGAAAAATGAAATAAATAAACTTATTACAGGGAAACCAATAACGTTTTAGTGGCTTTCGAACTACTTTCTAGAAAACGATTTATTCCTCGTGATTTATTTTAGTTCATTCTAAGTGTGAAAGTACCACGTTTTAAAAGGTTTTCCTAAACTAGCTAAATATTTCAGACAAAAAATTTCAACTAAAATTTGTCAAATTTTTTAATATTTATATTGTGCAATATAAGCTCCTAATGAAAATATGCCATGAATTTAATTTTTTTTACAGGGGGGAAAGGGATGTAACCATGTCACAAAGCAATATGTATGGAATATATTGAATGCATTTCGTTAAGATAGGACTTACTTCCTACTAATATTATAAATGCAAATGTGTGTTTGTCTGTCTGTCCTAGTTTCACGTAGCAGAGGAAACGGATCGACATTATTTTTTGTATATAGATAATTTACGGGCCGGAGTGACATAGACTACATATAATTATGAAAGTCCATTCTTATGGGAGTGAAAAAGGATGTAAGTTAAGTTTTATAATATAAAATAATTTATGGTAGGTCGTAGACACACAAACAGTGAGTTTGTTTCATTTCTCTATGTCCGCCACACGGTCATACATTAAGGTCTGGCCAATTCCTATCCTTCTACTTGGCGAAACCCATTCGCTTAGTGGAGCTCGCGGCTACAAGCGACCTTAAGGTGCTAATAACAGTTCAGTTTAGGACTTCTTCAAAAGATGGTGTTGCCTTTAATTTGTAACGCGCTATTGTTAGTTGCGTCTGTCACGTCTTGCCTAGGGGTCACCTATCTTCCCACAAAATGAACCTGAAGATTAGCGTCCCGGTTTTTCTGATGCATAGCCTTGATGCACCGAGATTTTATAATCAATTGGACTGTACAATTAAAATTTCCCGTTTTTCAAGTGTGTGTCCTACGGACTTGAAATTCGGTAGTAATGATGTTCCTTATATTGTGATGTGTACAGCCCGGGCAACGCCGGATACTTCAGCTAGTTTACTTTAAGTATATAATCATAGAACTAGAGTGTGGTCAGACATATTTAAAACCCGCACTAGCATACATACTAGCCGGTACAACTACCCTTTAAGGCAATTACATATAAATTTATTTATTCTTTAATTTTATAGTCAATGTTGTTGGGAAAGACTGCACTGCGTCTTGAGTGACGTAATGCGAACGACGACGACGACGCGGACCACGTTGTACGCTTCTCATTGGTCAAGTGCAGCTGGGTATCTCGCTGGTAACTGCATATTACGCAGTTGGACCAGGTTTCATCTTGCAAATATGGCGTCAGAATTCTTAAGGACGAGTTTCACATATTCCTATATCACATGTTTATACTGGAGGATTCTGAATTTTACCGACAGACTTCGGCTGAAGGTTCATCACGACAAAAATAAAAGCTGAAAACATCAATACGGCTTATTGCGTTGGGTCTTCTCGAGGCTGACATACGTTTTTGAAGTTGCAGCTGAACAAAATTTTGGCCATGAATGATAGAGACATATTTTAATTGGCACAATGATTCGCCGGGATTATTTAGTTAAATTAATTTTTTACAACACCACGATTTTAGTCGCTGTAGTAAAAGTATTTCATTCAAATAACACCTTTTATTCTATATATATTTTTGTGACTTGTTATATTTGAATTATGTTAGTGAAATAATTTGTTTGACAGCTACCAAATTCGAGGGGTTGTAGAACTTATTTCAGTTAAAAATATTCCAGATGATCAGTGATCCTTTATATTTTATTTACAGTAAATATGTTGTTCAGCTCGATCTTTAAAAACCTATACCAGCCTTAGAAAACACTTTCGGGCCATAAACAGTTTACTTTTTAACTTATTTTGTCGCGGTAAACATGCAGTCACGGTTTGTGTGTCGAATCCAGAATCATACAGAATATATACAAAAATACATAAAACTAATATGTTTTAATGTAGTTTTTTTAAATGTGAAACTCTGAGAATCAATTCTGCAGTATTACAACAAAAATGTCTTGGTAATTAATTTCCGAAAATTTCTTTGTTTTGAAAACATTTTATCTCTTGTGTTATGCTAACACTTTAATATTTACCGAATAAAAACACAAACCATACAGATACGCGGAGACTACAACAAAACCAATTGACACATTCGAAAATGCGTTGGATTTAAGGTGCGAAATATTTCATTTTTGTAAATTTGCCGCACTTTCCGAGGAAAATAACATACCTCCTGCTCATGAAAATTCACATATATAAAATAATTTCTGAAGTAGTGTTATAAAATAACTATTTAATTTTTTAAAGTGTGATTAAATTTGGAAATTAATTAGGGAGTGAAGGGAAGGAAACTGAAAGCAAGTCGTTTGTAAAAAAAAAGGTAGTATCACCTTTGGGCCTAGCAGCAGTCAGCGTCCCCGACTGCGAACTCTGGGGTCGTAGTTTCGGAGTCCACCTCAGGCAGAAGTGCAGTTAACTAGCTATTCGTAGGGACACCTGTATTTCGCGAATACATTTCGTGTCAAGGTATGTCACAAAACACTGTAGGTTTTTCTTAGAGTAATGGCGAATCGTGTGCGTGCAGCAGTACGGCATCCACATTCCCATTGGCCCCGTCAAGTGCAGGAAAGCACCTCTCGCCGACCACAGCCAATAACTACAAGAAAAAAAATACGGTGTTTTGCGATGTACCTAGACACGAAATGTATTCGCGAAATACAGGTGTCCCTAGTTATTCGCCATACCGAAGCCTTTCAGCGCCGGAAGGCGACGGCGGTGAACACGCGGCCACAGGTAGAGAGCACTGCCGCCGTCGGGGTGGCTGTTGAATATGGTGGGGGGGGGGGGGGGAAGCCCTGCCTGCCGACCCGGGCTGATTAATCTGGAGCGCGCGCCCCCGGACAGGCCCGCGCGCCAGGCAGGGTTTGCAATCTCACGGCAGCGCGCCGCTGGTGTGGCCGGGAATAATTCACGAGTTACTGCTGGCCGGGGAGGGGTTGACAAAGGGGAGGCGGGACAACCTTCCCCCCCCCCCCCGGGCGGATTATTCCCGCGGTGCTGGATGATGTTTGTTCCCTCCTCCACCGCCCTTATCGCTCCTCCACCCCGCACGTCCTCCTACATTTCAACCCATCACCCGTTTTTTTTATCTTCTTTTTTTTTCTTCTCGTGGACGACTGACCGCGGAGCTGATGAAAGAATAACAAGAACCCCGTCGGGAGTCAGCAATTTCTGCGCGCCGTGTCGCGGATTAGATCCCTCCTCTCCGGCCGACACACAACCTAACCACCCCCCCCCCCCCCCACTCCAGCCCCCGGGGTCACGATACGCGATCCTCTCTTGTCGCTCAGTCGGGTCATCTAGGCCTGCCCTTTTTCTCCCCTGCAGCAGGGTCTGGTCTAGCGTTGCGTCCGTCTGCGTTTTCACAGGGAGAGGGTCAGCGTCACAAAAGACAAAATTTGGGTCAAAGCTGCAAGTAAGCGAGCACAAGGCTCATAGGTACAAGTAAATATTCGCGTATTTGTACTAACAGTAGTGAAATCAATCTTTAAGATTGCATTCATACCTAATGTAAAAAAAAACTTGTACATAAATACGTAGCTTTTGATACTTACTTCAAGATGAATAACGTGGTTATTAAGTTTGGGGGGGGTCGTAAAAAAACTGTTTTTTTATCTGATAGGTGTATCAAATATAAAAATGTGAAACTTCACTAGAATGACGATGAGTGATGAATTACGGCCCAATGTCTCATCGACATCGGGAGGTCTTTGGAGGCAGTGAAGGGCGACGAGATGAAAAGTGGGCATTGACGGAATGACTCGATGGAGGAAAAAGGAGCACACCGAGAAAATCCCACCGGCTCGCGGCAACGTCTGCCACGCTTCCCTGCTCGTGGAAGGCGAGTGGTCCGACCATTCGAACAACGTGGACTCTAAATCACTTTAGCTTGCAGGTGTTGAGTGTAACACATATGAGTAACGTGTTTTATTTTTCAATTTTTACAACTTTTCAGACCATATGCTTGTAACTTCTATGTTCTTCTATGTGTCCTGGGAAGCCTAGCCGATGTATCAAACGTCTCAGTTTTGAATGTGGCCTAATTTATTATTTGTAAAAAAAAATATATTTGTCATGTGTTGCCACTTTGCCCTCAAATCGCCTGTAACTTTTTTTTTAAAATAACACCAAAAGAAATATTTGTTTGCATCAAGAAAATATATTTTTTAACTGTTTTAATAAACATATGACGTTAATTCAGACAAAATCTCGTATAGTATAATATTTTGATAACCAAACATTATTATTTCACAAACTTAAAAATTTATATATATAAGACGTGAAAATTACAATTTATTACTCATGTATTACACACGGGACATACAAATTTTTTGCAACTTCCAAAACATCGTTGAAATTATGATTACGTTGCGGTCGGTGAAAACTAACCTCAAAAATTTGCTGAAAAATTGACGCAAATATTCACCGTTTAACTGGCGGAAAGGTGGGCCATAATGTCTTTGAAACGAATCTAATGTCAGAAATGTTCAAATACGGAAATTTCGTATTTCTTTTAGATTCCTGATTCGAAGATTAACATTTCCAAAGGTAAATGAACGTTCTTACGACGGCGAAGCCAGCAATCCCTCATTTCTATGGCAGTTGAGACAATAACACCATTTGTAATTTCCTTAACTTGAAGCGGGGAAAAAAATGTTGCACAACTCACCAGAAATAAAAACATTATTTAATTATTTAATATGAATGAAATTTAATAGTTTTAAAAACGCCAACTTTTCGCTCTATACTGTATGTAGGCTATATACCTTTGGGTATTGACTAGAGATGACGAATAAAATATATTTGTTTGAGATAAAATAATACTACCTACTACAAAAATATATTTTACAGTAAACTTGCCTAATTAAAAAAATTAAATCAAATTTTAATTACATCAACTGTGGTTAAATTATATAAATCTAATAATAAAACTTTACTTAAACTAAAACGGATTTTTATATAAAGAGGTTTCCGTAGAATTTTTACCTACACCACTAATTAATTTTTCAGTCCGTAATTGTTTTGAAATATTTCCTTAATAGGACTCATGTTTCCAGTTACGTACTGTAACATACTTTTGCGTAGGTATTAGATTAAATTAGCTTTAACACATACACCATGGTTTACGTCTTATTCTGCGATTTACTGCAGCACGACGACAGCGATAGCAGCATGATGTTGGTTTTATATTCTTGCTTAGTAAATTATGTGGTTACACAAAGCTAGGTAGATTGCAATAGGTTGTGGATATCTCATTTATTGGCATCCACTGTAGTCCCAACAAGTAGTCCAAAGATTAATCATGCCTCGTACAGCGACTATCATTATCAAATTTCCAGTGTTCAGACCAGTAATATCATGAATTAAAGCGCTCAAACACGCAAACTGAGATTTTTTGGTGCAACACACACCACTTAAGATGGTTGATCTTAAGTCTTCGGGAGTGCGACATGGGGTCTTTTGGCCACCAGGGCTTTAACGCTCGTGCGTACAGAGTAAGTTACCAAGTGATTCGGATCCCAAACTGTACTTATCTTGGAAGTTTCGTTACCGTTAGTTTATTTGCATAACTTTGTGACGTAAATTACACAATTAGTTTTTTATGTAGTAGCTCCAACGCTTCAGTGATTTAGGCAATCCCGTATGGCACACGAGCAAGCCGGGATGCCTACCAATTAAGGGAATTCTCTGAAAGCAATAATCGGTTCACTGACAATAATTTACTGTAATCGATTCATTCCACGTGGGAAAAAAGTGAGTCAAGTAAAAAAAAAATATTGGTGACCCTCTTTTTTTTTCAATTTTTTTTCTGCCAAAGTTTACAGTTAACGTCAACAATCGTTTTGAATTGAGACGTTTCCAGTACGAGCGGTCGGTGGTCGTCGTCAGCAGCAAGCCAGTATCCACTGCCTCGTACGGCCGCGCGCAGAGTCGATGCACGTGCAATTCAAGCGAAGGATTTGAGGACCTAACCAAACGGAGAAATGCTTTCCCTTGCAGCGACCTCGAGTCGTAACCGTGGAAGCCGGCGTCAGCGTTGCCAGCGGTTGAACGGTCTTTCCGATCTCGGACGATGCGTTCCGGGGAGCACGCGTCCACGGCAGCCCCCGGGAGCGGCGACTGGGGCCCTGAAGAGTTTCCCGGGACCGTACCCGGCGCGGATGCGCTCGTACATCCGGCCGGACGCCGGGCGTCGGACGGCCTGAAAGGATCCCAATTCCCCCAACTGGACGCCTCCCCACTCTATCCCTTTCCCGCCAAAAAAAAAAAAAAACCTTTTTCATCCATGCTGGGTCGTGCCGGCTGTCCGCGAAATAAAAACATCCCCTCCCGCCCCTCTCTTCCACCGCAAAAAAAAAACCGTTACTGCCGTCCCACCCTCGTCTCGGCATCGGAGCCAAAGAATCTTCACTGGAGGCTCCAGCAAAGCGAATCCTCTTCCGCCCTCGCCCCTATCTCCCAACACTCACCCGTACAGTCTGTGTCACGAAGCTTGTCTCAACTTCGACAGTTAGCAGAAAGTAGTGCCGATAATCCACGCAAACCTCCCGTCACTCACGTTCTTTGAGCAGCGGTCGCGTACAACTCGACGTGGTCACGTGCTCGTCAACAAACATCACGCGTGCTCTTAAGAGTGACATTCGGGAGATAAAGGGTACTTCTCTTATTAGAACCATCGAATTCGAGACGAGTTACGTGACACAGACCGTACACGTAGAAGAGCCGGACGACAGTTTTTTTTTACCCTCCCCCGGGCGGCAACTCCCGCAAAATTTGATTAGCGACGGGGGCCGGACCGAAATGTTTCTTTCTGGCGCACGAATTTAGTTTCATTTGACGTCTTGTGTTGCGGTGAACGTTATTAAATTTTTTTATGCGTTCCTCGCATTAAAAAAATAAAACCATGAACTCGCCGCCAAACCAACCTTCAACCACGTAATTAAATGCCAAACTGACAATGAAAAATTTAAAAAAATTTGCGGCTGCTTTTTAAAATGCTTTAAGAGTTCTATATTTTATTAAAATGAGAGTAGTTACATACTACTACTGAGTTCTGAAAATCTATTATATTGAAGTCGTTGCTCGATTTAGTCTACTGTCCATCAATTTTTTTTTTCAACGAGAACATGTTTCATGATAGATAATGACATAGTTCCCTGATTTCAGGGACATTCCAAAATCATATTATATTAGCGTCAGGCTAGAACGTACGCCATTAAATAAATGTATTGCATTTAACAGTTGGACTGAAAGCTAATAAAAAATTGCTCTAACTACCTAAGACCAAGCTCCGCGCATTTCTGACAGACAGTAAATGGTGACAACGGTCAATGAACAAGAATTATTTTTTCCACAAATTGAGGCTTTATATGTTAAAAGGTTTGTTTATCTGAGATATGTTATGAATATTTGGCAAGTACTTTCGATGATATAGAAAATGGCTTTTGTACAAGTGAGACGATCAGCATGCTCTTACGTTCAGCACAACAAAAGTAAAAAGGCACTGCAATCTATGAAATGCAAATATGATAAAAATAAAATTTTAAATCTCTACAAGTTACCAAAAAATCACAGCTACGCACCAAAAAAATTTGTTGCCTGGCCGTTTCACGACTTTGAAGTAAAATTTCATGCGTTAATAAATAATTCCCTTGCATGGTAGAACAGAATATTCGGTAATTTCTTTGATTTTTTTTACTTAACAATAAAGTACACAACGAAGGTTAACACTGGAGGTTCACCAACACAACAAACACGACAACGAAAAACCTGCTTTATTCGACATTCCCCCTCCCCTTTTCCCTAACTGTCATCGAGCGTCCCATTCCTGGGTGTTTCATTTTTCGTTACTCTCTTATAAGTTATCAATTCGACTTACCCTGCCGGCTGTAAAGAAGTTTCATTTCAAAAATAAGTTTTAAACGAGGACTTGATGAGTGACTGACATAAATTACATAATTAATTAAGAAGTTGTTATAAAATTGGCACCTTATTATAATAAACGTATGACCAGATTAATATATGTACTTAAGTAGATGATAATATAATGAAAATATGATTATAACACTATTAGTATTTTTGGGAAACCTAATTAAACAGTCAAGGAGCCGTAGGTAGTGTTGTCAAATAAATGGTTTGAGATGGAAAAAACCGAGTTTTTTGTGCAATAATATTTTTCCTTCTTCATCTCATACATCCCTTTATCCATATCATCTGTTTTTAAGAGTATAATTTTCTCCAAATTATAAATATATTTTAGTAAGCATAACTTGTATTGGATTTCAGCTTAGTTTTTAAATATTTATATCTAGAAAAAACTCGTATTTGATATATATTTAAGTTTCTTTTGTCCGTTATTATATGTATTAATCCTCTATACTGTATTATTCGAAAAAATGTTTTTGTGAAATTCCATTTATTCTCTGTCTTCTGGAGTTATTTGAATTTACAATTGAACTAGAAAAGATCTGCTGCAATTTCTTAACCCGATGATAAAGTTAAAATATTTTAAAATTAAATAAAAGATTTATTTAAACCACTGATTACTAGTACTCTAGTTTATTGGCGGTATTTTAAAAATATCATTCATCTGTTAAATTAATAAAATTTTAAACAATACAAATTTTTGTAATTATGAAGCTTAATATTCCTGTAAAAAATTTTTAAATTATATACACGTGATAATTATCAAACTGTTTTTTCTTTAAAAATTCAGTTCATTTACTTTAAATTTTAACAGTGTAGTCATGATACGTAGCAGTGACTCAAAAAATAAAATAAAAAATTAGCTTACTAACTATGTTCACTTTCTTGAGTAAATATCTATTCGTCGAGAATTAAGGAAATAGTCCACGAAATATACGTTTCTGTTAAACTGTGAAAAATTTTGTTATAGTAGAAGAGTCTAATATGCTTATTAACATATAAAACATTTACCTCATATACCTTGTGAATCACTCAGAAAACGTGGATTTAAGTCGTAAATGATTTATTCTCGCAATTCTGCCACAATAATGCATGCCATAAACACCATTTTTACAATAGACTCTCAGTGAACCTGTTGTTGTGTTATTTTTTTGCGACACAGCGGAGATATGGAAAATACAGGTGGGCCGGTGACAGATAAACAATATTCCAATTATAAGTTTATTACAGTATTATCAGAACCAACATAAACAAAGGAAATGTAACGCATCATTTATGGAAAATCGTGTATTCGATTCTTTGAACAGGACTACTCACACCTCATTGCCCCGATATGCTGTAAAAAAACGTTTGGTATAAATTTCTGTTGTACAAATATCTCCCGTCTAGCTCACAGTACACTTAATTATGTTTAGCAAAACTCTGGTAATGATTATAGAAGATTATAAGTCGAATAAACTCAACGGCACAAGCCATAGTTACTAAACAGAACACAGAACTATATAGTTCTTCAAAGGAATAATGAAAGTTTCTTGAACAATAATATCTGTTCCTGAATAAATCTGAAGTTCGCTTGTATATTTCAAATAAATTGAAGAGGACTAAGCGAGATTCAGAATTTCCACCGTGTGAGGAGACCAAAGACTAGAGATCATGATCGTCTTTACTTTGGAAGTCCCTGAATGGATGCCAGAGTTGGGGCGGCCTCCCAGGGACAGTGAGGCACCTTGCTGAACCGCCGGTCTCTCGTCCCCTTCATGGACCGTAGCTCGGGGTGTGGCGTCGGCTGCCGATTCCTTTGCTTCATCGCCCTTCTTCCCGTTCGCACTCGCTGCAGCTGCACTCTACATAGCGGCCCTAGTAGTCGTGTTGGTAACAATCTCCAGTCGCCTCGGGGTTCCTAACTCGCCCAGCGAGTCGCCACTCGCCGCTGAAGGACTCGAATCCGTCACTCGCGCAGTCGTGTTGATGACCGCCTCCTTGGTGACTTTTGGTGTCACTCGTTCCTCGGGCAGAAAATCGCCCAGCGAGTTTCAACTCGCCGCTGGAGGACTTGAATCCGTCACTCGCGCAGTCGTGTTGATGACCGCCTCCTTTGGTGAACGTTGGGTGTCACTCGTTCCTCGAACGGAAACTCGCCCAGCGAGTCGCCACTCGCCGCTGGAGGACTCTGACCCGCAACCCCCGGGGTGAGTCTCTGGTAACCGCCACGCTTCCGTCGTCGCACATGTCTTGGCTGGCGTTCAGTGATGCGAACCAGCATCTTATCACCAGTTTCGGCTGCGTCACAGGTGCTGTCGTGAGGCTTCACCTACTCTTAGTCTGTCTGTTCGCTTCTGACGCGGGCGAAAACGTGACCGAAGTACGCCACATTACAAATCAACAAATTCTAATCAAAAACACTATTCCATAATGTAATATTGATAAACGTTTAAAACTGTTGTGCTAACTATGCGATACAATTAAACTAAGTTAGGATATATATACTTATATATACATACATATACTTATATATACATATATAAATTTACTGAAAGTAATATGAAAATCCCACTAACCTCAGATGGAAAAAAAATTTGAGGTGGACTCGAAGAGTCTAGCATAATCGAGTTTATCGGTGTGACGCACAAATTTTACGGCGGTAAACGTTTGGTAGTTTACTAAGCATGTTCGCCTCTAATACGGTGCAAAAATTCAGCTTTGGACAACATTTTCAGCTATGTGTGTGTTTGTTTTCTGCACTGAAACGGTGCATACTGGTCTTCGGGAGCAGCGCGGTGACTGAAGGGTGCTCCCGAGCAGCAAGTTCCGGGAACGGGTCAGCAAGTCTGCGCGCGGTCGCCTCCGCACGCCAGCCCTTCCTCCTTCGCCCCTAAATGCCCGCTGTTGTTTCGACCCCCGCCATCAGCAGGCGCTCTCGTCCACTGAGCTCGAGAGAGGGGTGGTAGCTGGCGCCGAATTGGTGGGGTTAGGAGGGGTTGGAAAGGGGTGGGGTGAAAAAAAGGAAAAAAGAAAAAAAAAAGAAAAAAAGTTCCAGACCATGCAGCACAGCCTATTATCAAGCCAGGCCACGACTTCCGGAAAGCAGTCTCGGGGTCTGGAAGAGAGGGAGGGGGAAAGGGACCTCCGACATGCTCACCAATCCCTCCAGTTTCGCCCTCACGAATTTAAGGCGAACTCTCTCACTCCCCAACCCTTGTCCCTCCCACCGCACTTCTAATACACTTTTCCTTCGGCGAGCCCTGTCTGGAGCAGACGGGCGTGGCAGCGCGGTATTTATGTGCCGGCCCGGGAGAGGGAAAGGCTGGCCGGGGTGTTCGGGCGCGCATGCAGTCTGCGCCGGACAGAGACGGCAGACGCGGACTGGCGTCCTGGCAGCTGCGAGCCTCGACACCTGCGTGGGGGAGGAGTGCGCCGTCGCGTGGTCACACGCGGCTCTGCTGCAACGCTAATGCAGATGCGACCATTGCTGGACACTCCCTGCCGGCGACGATATAGAAGCTTACAAGCATACTGACATTTTTATATATACAGGAACATAAACTAATTATATAAATACACTTGCAAATGCATTTGAAATAGTATATAAATACAATTTCTGTCACTAACATTCACAATAAATATATGTTTTTAATGATGTGGACAGGTTTTAAATATCAGTCACTAAACATAAAATTTAAAACCACTTTTATAATTTCTTTGTATGTAGCTTTTTTCGTCCTGAGAAAATTTCGTTGCATGGTGTGCACGCATCGTAAAAAAATTCACTTTCATAATTTTTTTTTCGTAACACTCCTAAAGAAGAATAACTTCAAAAAAAACCTTGCGTCATGAAAAACACAACGTTTCATAATCCCTTTTCAGGAATCACGCAAGACGCTCAAACACAACGCAAGCATTGCTTGACTTTCGTTTCATAGCGTTTCGGCTAGCCCCTCCACTTTATAAACTTGTAGTAAAGTTTTCCGACAACTTTTTTTTAAAAAAAAAGCGGACTATATTGGTAAAAAGGTGCGATTTTCAAAAAAAAATTGTAAAGTTTCCTCGTGTTAAAAATTCACACAGTGAAAAAAAAATTATACTTTTTTGAATGTAATAAAAAATGGCCGAGGAAGAATTTTTTTTCTCGTTTTAACCATTTCGTATTGGAACTTTGTTAACGTTTTGCAATTTGCGTACTTTTATAAACGTTTTTCTGCGTTCGATTCGTTTCGCTTTCTTGCGCTATTACGATTATTGCGAGGTTTTTAAACCTGGTCTAAATTTTAAAATAAAAGCACCCACCTATTCAATGCGTATTTTTTAATTATATGGCGTTGAGTGAAGGGAAATACTTTTATAACTGGGTATATAACGATAGAGTGAACACTTTCTTTCATTCTCAGGTTACAATAAGTGTCTTTCCTCGACAGTTGACTCTAAAAGTTTTTAAATAATCCTAAACGAACTTTTACATTACGTGATAGAGGCAACTTTGCGGCTGTAACGCTACGAATTAGGTATATATTCTGGAGTGAAACTTCTCTTCAACCGGTAGGGTGAGTCCACGTGACGACTCATCAGAGTGAGACGAAACGTTCCACGCTCAGGAATGGTAAAATGGAGAGGAAAGGGTAAATATTGAGTGCCCCGCTCTTCGCTGTCGAGACAAGCATTAGTGTGGCCGACACTACAGCGGCGCACTAGTCGTTACTTCGCTGACACATTGCTACACACTCGTCCTGCTAACCTCTGCTTCTCCTGGACTCGTACCAAGGGAGACACTCAGGCATTCTGCCAGCTGCACATTTATTATAGGTCTTTCATGATAGTTATTGGGCCCGTTTCTTTATAGTTCTATCGTTCAAACGTACTAGTGATTTTTTATAGTTTGATTTAAGTACTGAAGTGGAAAATTTCACTTGTAACGCGCATGGTAACCAGGCAGAATTTTTTTAAATAAATCTCTTGTATCCAAAAGGAGGCAAAAATGCTTATATATTTTGCGTCTTTTAAATTGATTTACGCTAGGATGTTGAAGTCGACAACACATGCCTGTTCATGCCGTGATTTTAATAACTTTTTTAATTTAGTAAAATTATAGTAACTGGAAATCCTTATCAGTTGAAACGGACTGGTATTCACATGGCCATTACTATGAATCTGTGTACGTAATCAGTTACGTTTTCACTAAAACGAACCAGAATAATTCCCTGATTAAAATTGATGAAATTAAACATTTTAAAATATTTTTTTTTTAAAAGTATTCTTTTAAGACTCTTTAATTTATTATTTTACTAAAACAGAAACTGAATGTTGCTATTAGTGTTTACGACTAAGATTGCACTTGGAACCAAACATACTAAAATTAAAGATGACATTTTCAACATATATATATATATATAAATTATATATAAGTTATATATATAATGAGACAGAATTCAACCAACAAAATCCGGTTCCAGGTTAATAAATTAAAAATAAGTTGAAAACGTATTATACGACATATGGTCTAAAGTGGTTCCGAAGATGCTTTTAAAGCTTTTAAAGTTTCAACTGAACAATTAATTTATTGAAAATGATAAAGAAAGTATTTATGACGGAATACCAAACGTCTGTATATTGAACAAAATTCTGCAAACACTGCAGATATTATCACTGACGTAAAATTATTTATTTGATTAATTTGTGTTAACACACTTACTTCCCCATATTTTTTTTTGACGCGGAGGAAAAGTGTGGTTTATAAATACTGTCTTTTAATCTATATGCCAAAATTAACAAACCAGATTGCCTTGTTGTACTCCTATATCCCAACGATTTCGACCAAAACTATCATTAAATTTGGAATGAAATATTCGACTCCCACAACAATCAGTTTAATACCGCTGCCAAAAATCAGGAGTCCGTATTGTTAAGAATTGTACACTCAAATTATGGTATTTCGAAGGAAACATTAAAAATAATAATCAAACTAAAACAACTGCAAACTTAACTTAATCCTCATGAACGGAAATGCTTAACAAACTACGTGTGTCAGCAAAAACCAAACGAGAAAAAAATGTGGTCGCACCTTTATTTGTGAGAAAGATATATCGCCCATTTAAAAATAACTTGATTATTAAGGGACGATTTTACCTTAGGTGCTAGAGTTCACAAAATTTATCTCATAAAATGTGAGGAATGCATTCCAATTTCTGTGAGTCTTCACGCCACGAAACTCAGACGCTGGAAAGACGGTGTCTCATTTACCGACGGAACACCTACAAGTATCATAGCATTGACGGGCATTAAATAGTTATGTTTATGTAGATGTAAGTGCGGGCAGTTATGTTTTATCTTCGTTATTGCTATTTAATTTTTTTTTGAAACACGGAAATCTACTTATACATATCTGATGTTTGTATTGCAGTTCCTAAGAAAATATTTACGCCGTTTAAGTACGTAATAAATATATGAACTCACTTACTTAAAATACACTTTTGTTTGGTACCATACTTTGTGTTTTATCGTTGTTAATTACGTTTTTTTTACCACACACAAATATAGAATTTCCAATGACATATTATTTGTATTAAATTTCTAAGTTAATGTATTTGTGTACTGTAAACACTTTTTTTAAATGTCCAAAAACTATTTAATTTATAGTTTTCAACGTATGTGTTTGTGAAATTTCTCACCACTAGTCTAATAAACATGACTGTTTTGAATAAATTTGCATATGCTACATATAAATGAAGATAACAAATATGTTAATTACAAAACTCTACCAAATGTTTGTTTTTAATCATCCATAAAAAAACTCTAGCAGAAAATTAAAAGAAATTATATTTTTATTTTTCCCTACATTCACTGTTAAATGACAATAACCTACGGAGGGAAAAACGTCAAATTAAAAAACAAGTGCAAATATAATATTTATGTTTAGTTTTGTCATATCGTGGGTAAATTTTTGTGGAATTAAATGACGGATGTTTCATAACGTAGTTTTTAATTCAATTTCATTTTTTTTATTTCCCATAATTCCTTTGATAAATAAGAGACCAAACGTGCATATATAAAAGGCACAAATGATCGTACATCTCGCCAGAGTGCCAACAGCAAGCGTGACTATCCCTTTTCTCTACAGCCGGGGGGGAGGGGCAGGTAGGGGGAGGTGGGAAGCCGTACACTTTCATCCCCCGGATGAAATTTTCACAAGCGACTCCCGAAGGAACGAGTAAAAGTTGGGTAGTGAAAAATCCACTCACTGGAACATCCTAACGAAGAGGAGAGGATGGTGTGTGTGTGTGTGTGTATATATATGTGTATATATATATTTATATTCTTTATCGCTGGTGTCGCAAATTGGGGGCACTTAGTTGGGCGCCTGGGGAACATGTATATGCATGCCCTCCGCGGAGAGTTGTTCAGGGGGAAAAGTTTGCTGGAAGAGAAGTGGAGGAAGCGAAGAAGGAAGGGCCGACATGTTTGTACATCGACGCGGTGGTAGGGGGAAAAAAAACCGCTGTCCTTCGCTAATTAGTTACCCCGTGAACAACCCTCCCTGCCTCTTTTCCAACACACGCTGAACTTCAACAACCCGAGGTTTCCCCGTTGACTGATGTTCAAACGAGCACCTTCCTTACCACAAACTGACCCCCCCTCCCCCCTTCAACGTCCTCTGGCTGGTTACGCCAGCGAGCGGCCCCTCCACACTAAACGTTCGCCCTTGTGGGTGGCTCTCCTGGTCCGCCGGAAGCCGCAAGTCGGCCGCCTACAATGCAAACACTTGCGGGCGAAGGCGGTCGGTCGGGGGGCACATCTCGGCGAGGTGAAAGGTTGGCCGCACTTAACGCTCTCTCGGCGAGCGTCATGTTTAATTCATCACTGCTCTTGTTTTGAATATCCCCCTCTCTCTCTCCCCTTCCTTCCTCTTTTTTCTCTCTCCCTCTCTCTTCCTTCTCTTGCGCGGCTTTAGCTTCCTCTCTCTTTCTCCGCGCGGATGGCCTCTTGCAGAGATGGCACGACGGACCCTGGTGGACATTCGCGCATTTGCATGCGCGCTGGCGTGAACAGACACACACACACGTACACACATACACACATGGGCGTAGTTCCCACCCACTCACCCCCTCCGGGAACCAAGAAGCCACTCTGTGAGGGGGCCCGCTTGCGCTTGCATACTCGTAACTGTGAAATGGGAATTATAAACGCCCACCCCCTACTCCCCCCTATTTAGGGAATCCTACAGATTTTCGCCCATGGATACACAAAAATACAGAATCACCAAAGAAAGAGAAAATTTCCCCCTTGGGTTTACTAAGTATGAATGCGTATTAGTTATTTGGTAAATTAAATTTACGCAAATGTCTCCCGGAAGTAAACTTTTCAGGCTTGTTTTTAAATTCGTTTTTTAACCTTTTTTCCCCAAACTGTAATTTCTTGAGCACACAAAACATGGACTAATTACATTAATCTTTGAAGTATATTTAGCAAATTTCAATCTATCCCAATGCTTCTAACTGAACACATACTTCATTACGTATTGCTTGATTTTTATCTTTTACCTTACATTAAATTTAAAAACCTTTTTAAAGTTATTTTCTACATTTAATATATATAATTCTCTGAAACAATTCATTTAACATGTAAATAGTTAATATAAATAAATAATAAAATAACTGGAATAATATTTTAAATTCAATATTATTAAAATTTTATATAACTACTCAGTATTCTATATTAATATAATCACGTGTATAAAATTATTTGTTTAATTTGGTAAAATAACCGAAATTAAATTAAATAAAATATGAAAATCAATAAATATGCTTAATGTTTATCCTAATTTATTAGTTTTAATTAATTATTAAATAATAATATAATAATTTAACAATTACAATCCCAAATAATTATTCTTCGGGGAATATAACATCACAAACACTCCCATGAAAACGGCCAGGAGACTAACAAAATTGCTGGACACTCCCTGCCAGCAACGATGGAAGCTGACAAGCATTCTGACATTTTTATACATACAGGAACATAACCTCATTATAGAAATACACTTGAAAATGCATTTTAAAAAGTATATAAATACAATTTCTGTCACTAACATTCACAATAAATGATGTGGACAGGTTTTTAACATCAGTCACTAAACATAAATTTTAAAACCACTTTTTTCAATTTATTTGTATGTAGCTTTTTTCATCCTGTGAAAATTTAGTTGCATGGTGTGCACGCATCGTAAAAAATTCACTCTCATAATTTTTTTCGTAACACTCCTAAAGAAGAATAACTTCGAAAAAACCTTATGTCATGAAAACATTATTTAATGTTTAGATAATATAAAATATCTAAATGAAAAAAAAAAAAAACGTTTTCTTCTTCCCAGTAGAATAGCAAAAGCTACGAATGCTGTTTTTTTTAACCTCCAGTGGGATACAAAAAAATACAAATTAACATAATTTTATTACCAAAATTCAACAGGGTCTTGCATATTTCCTACATAATCGCCAAAACTCTTGAGGTATTTGTCTTATCGTAACACCAGCTTCTCGATACCTTCTTCGAAGAAGTTAGCCGCCAGTGAATAGAGACACAGGGCCAGCGCCTGTATCTCCCTCTCCCCCAAGACGCCGCTGTGAGGCGGATGCACTAATCGCACGGCGTACTGTCTCCCACGTTAAGACTTTCTCGTAAGATATGCGAATAGTGCAGCACAATACGCCGTGTGATTGGTCCACCCGCCTTACAGCGGCGTCGTGAGGGAGAGGGAGTTCCAAGCTCTCCTCACTGGCGGCTAACTTCTTCGAATAAGTCATCTAGAAGCTGGTGTTACGATATGACAAATGCCTCGATCGTTTTGGCCTTTAGGTCAGAAACTAAGTAGGACCCTGGTGAACCTTTGGTGGTAAAATTAGTTTGTTTCGTTTTTTTTGACGTAACAACGTCTAATAAACCGATGAACGCCGGCTGCACGCAGGAAAAAGTGTCCCGTTACGCTCATTGTACGCTTGCGCCGCATCTATATCTCTTCCACTCGACTGTTTATAAAGTGAAGTGAAAAGTTAATGTGGTTTTCATTGCTTATTACAACAATTTCGGCAATAAAGGTTAATTATTCTTGCATTTGAAAAATCTGATTACTAGTATAATTTCAAGTATTTATTCTTTTATTATTAAAATAAAAATGATTCAATTTTATTGATAAAGTATGCAATCATTTCATCAATGTTTTGTTATGACGTCACGTTAAACTATCGTCCGTAAACCGAGTTTACAGAAAACCATTTTTTTTTCTTTTTTATATAGCCCATCGCTGGTTGGGGAAAAAAAAGCACGTATGTCAAAATTTCTTCATAATTATATAGCGCTGTAATTTATCGCAATAGCAAGACGATTCCGGGATGTTTCCTGTCACCTTACACATGACGAAGGAGAAGGATGGGGGAAAGGGGTGTTATGTGGGGTGAGAGAAGTTTGATTGATGAAACCCAAACTGGTATATTTGCCACGCGCGAAGCTCAGCCGTGGCTTTCAGTCGAGCGGGGCGCGGCGCCACCTGTAACGCGCCGGAAAACGAGAAAGAAGCAGGCGCTGCAAATCTGCATGCGGTCTGCTCCGCTTGGGCGAGGCGAGAATTTTCCCCTCGTGCCTCGATCCGCAACAGCTCTGACGCGTGGTTGGCAAGCACGAAGCTGTGATGCCTGGTCGTGCCACGGCAATACTCGTTTCTTCCGCCGTAGAAAAAAAAAATGGGCGCGCGTACCTATGTACGCGCGATAGAAGTTGAACTTACTTGTGGTAATAAACTATAAAAAAAATTAATTTTGCATGCAAGAAATTAATTTAAATAAAATAATAAAAGGATTGGAGTGATATTGTAAATGAGGTTGGTAAAAAGTACAATTTAAATAAATAATCAGTATTCAATATTTATGTATAAATGTGTATAAAATTAATGATTTAATTTCATAAAATAAGTTACCTTGACCAAATAAGGCCCGGGTACAAATAAGGCCCGTCATTGAGTTTACTAGGATAGCAAAGAGGTTTTCACCGAACGAGACAAGCTGCGGATAGCCTCTGGCATCTAGAGGTCAGCGCATGTACTACTTGTTGGGACGCGAACTGTTCGCCATTTTACACGCGTTAGAGACCAGCAAGGCATTTGTAGTGGCTGTGGTTACTAATTTCGACGAATCGTGAAAAACGACTTCACATTAAGGTAATGTAACTGACACAAAGTATCTGTATACCATTTTAAAGCCCGTAGTTTACAGAATATTTAAGTATGGTTATATATTCTGAACTCTTATTGTGTATTAAACTGTGAGTAAAACACTTAAAGGAAGTGTGTGTTTGCGACAATCTCCAAATAAGGCCCAGACTAGAGAACCAAATAAGGCCCGCGGGCCTTATTTGGAACATCTGTTTTCTGAAATTTTTATCTCATTGTTGCAGCACTAAAGCTTTTTGTAAAACACTAAAACAATTATTTATTGTAGAATAGATATTTTAAAAACCTTCTTAAAAGGTTAAATTAAATACTATTTTGAAAAAAATATTTTCAAAAAAAATTTGCGAAATTCAAACCACAAGGTAACAGTTTGATTATCTTTGATGGTGCATCATCACACTTGGACATAGGCATTGTGGAAGCTGCTGAAGCCTACGAAATCACACTATTCTGCTTACCAAGCAACATAACACATGAGCTGCAGCCTTTTGATAAATCTGTTTTCGGTCCTTATGAAACATTTTGGGATGATGAAGTGTTACTACATTGATCAAAGCAGACAAATTTTCAAGACCGCACAATAGTAGTATAGGATAGGGGCTCCGAGGACTGGGTTCTGGGTGTGGTGCCGGTGCCGGTGTCCGCCATATTGGATTGTGACGTCACGGCGGCCATCTTGGATGGTTGTGACCTTGACCTTTGACCTTGACCTTGACCCCGGCGGCCATCTTGGATCCGCCATCTTGGATCCGCCATTTTGGATGACGTCATTGTGTTCTAGAAAATTCCGGCGATGTGTTTTCCGCCATATTGGATGATGACGTCACCGTTGCAATTTCCGTTACGGTCGCCATCTTTAACTTTTTTATTTATTATCCGATTTAAATGAATTTTTTTTAAAAAATTATAAAAAAAATTAAATAATAAAATTTTAATAAATTTTTTTTAAAAATCATACATTAACGACACGGAGTTTGGAGTCCTCGGTTCGAACCCGACGAGGTCAAAAAAATTAAAAATGGCGACAGGCTCCTTCCTCAATGGTGGGTGCTAGCAGACTGACTCCCACCACTTTTTTTCAAAGCATATATATCGTCACCTAGTATGACGTCATGTCCGCCATCTTGTCTTCGATGCTGGAGACCACCATCTTGTTTTCGGCCGCTAGAGTACGCTGACGCCATGTTAGTTTAACTCTTACCCGCTAGAGTGCAGTAATCATTTATTATTGCTGTGACACTCACCATCTTGTCATTTGGCCGCCATCTTGAAAATCCGTAATTATTTAGCTAGAAATTCGGGAAAAGTTCCAAAATTCATTAAATAAATCACTCATTAATTTACATATTGATTCGATGGAATCCTGTCCTCGGTTCGATACCCGATCGATGCAATAATGTTTAATTTTATGAAAAAAAAACAATAACTTCAATAAACCATGTTCAACATTCTTAAAGAGACTTTAAATCCTCTACTACCATCATCCTATAAGCCATCAAGACCAACATATTGGAAATTCGTTATTTTAATGCTAGAGATTCGGGAAAAAGTTCAAAATTCATTAAATAAATTTGTAATCTATATACTGACTGATTAGATCGACTAAGCTCTTTGGTTCGATCCCTGGATGATACAAAACAACTTTAATTTTAAAAAAGTACCACTAATGTGTAAGGTTTGAGAAAATAAAAACACCGCAAGTTCTATTAAAAAAAAATTTATTACATACATACTACACTACTACAAGTAAAAAAAAAATACACAGACAAATTACTAAAGCCTTGTGGATTTCTCGACGTCTGCATCTGCTACCCACGAATTAAAGCGAGGAGGAAAGCCCCACCACTTGACGTAGGACAGTCCATTTCTTCGTTTTATAATCTTCTCCACCAAGTACGTATCGGGATACAACGTAGGCTGAATCTCTTCGGCATAGAAGCCTCCATGGATAGGTTTGTGGTCCAAATCTTCGAGGTAGTAGGTCCTAGGCTCTGATTCACGAACATGAGTCACACGGAAAAGTTCGGGACTCCAGTTTGCAGTGAAACCTTTCTCGAAGATACCTTTCTGCTTGGAGATTCGCACAATGTCACCGACGTTAGCTTTACGCTTTCGTGGATCTTTCTTCTTCGTGTTGGGAAAAACTGTTTGAAGCAAGCGATTGTCCGTTACGTCCTTTGGCTTCATTTTCGTGGTAGAATGCACCGTGGAATTATACTCGCTTATTAGTTTCGGCAAGATGTCAAGCCACTTGTAATTTCCGTTAGCCGTGAACTGCCGCCACATCTTGGAACGCAAAGTTCGGTTAAACCTTTCGACAACGGAGGCTTTGACGTTACTAAATGTAGAGTAGTGTTTGATGCCATACTTCTTCATCAAAGCCTTGAAGGTTGCATTGTAGAATTCTTTCCCGAGGTCCGTTTGCAGGTGCGACGGTACACGTCCATCACGCAAAATATTGTTCATGGCCTTGGCTATGTCAGTTGCAGTCTTTGATTTGACAGGTCTAGCCCAAGCGAACTTGCTATAAACATCGATGACTGTCAACATGTACTTGAAACCTTTATTCAATCGAGAATACGGTATCATCTCAACAAGGTCCGCCTGGAATAAATCATCAATTCCACGAACTATGACTTTGCGACGAAGGTATTTCCGTCTAGCAGGAGCATGAAGTTCGCGAGCGATTCCGGTTCGACTCATTGTATGTATCTGGCTTCCTTCAGTTCTTCAAGTATGGAGACTATTTCGTTGATGTGCGAATAGTTTCCTACACTAAGCGATGCATGTAGAATTCTAAGGCGATCAACTAATTCATTAGGGTCGTCCCAATATACATAGTCAAATATCTGACCACTTTCTAGCTTTTTTAAACCTTCGCCATGTATTGTTAGTTCACTGAAGAGATTAGCGAGAATGTCGATTTTTTCATGATCTACGTCTTTATATACACCACTATCTGGATCGTTATCGCGAAAATGTGCATTGGTTAGCTCTAGCAGTTTTTTGTACTCTTGTAAGTCGTTGTGAGAATATCCTTTAGGCTCCCTGCGAAACAGCAATTCGTACAGACCCGGAGTCCCGCGCGTTTTGAACTCTGCTACGCGCACGATATTTCCTGGTAGAAAGTCTATTTCTTTAGCACCGAGGAACCATTTATTATGTTTTCTGTACACTCCGTAGGTCGTGTCATTATTCCGGCTCGTAAACGATATCAGGTATGGTCGGACCATTGCATTAACTTGATGTCCCTTTTTCGGTATTTTCTTCTTGTGCATGGACTCTGTACTTGTTAAGTCCTCTTCTTCTCGATCTGGTTCATACTTTCTCTTCTTTACAGTCGGCATTTCATCTTCAACTTCTGTCTTCACAATGAAGGCTGGTTCTTCCTTGTTTTTAAGTTCGTCGAGGCGACTAGTGATTGGTTTAAATATCTCCTCATTTTCCATCTCACGTGCAAGTCTGGTTCGTCTAGCAAGTAAATATTTTTCGCGAACAGACTGTATAGCTCGATGAAGGTCACTGGCCAGGTCCGACATTGTACTGGCTGAAAACTTATTGCAAGACCTCCTTTTATACTTTTCTATTCGTTCGCAGAAACTTCTTTCTTGTGTTTGGCCAAATCTGAATTTGTTGACGATTGAGATAGTGATGCTTTCAGACTACTTTGAAAAGTCCTCAGATCGTCCCGTCTTTGTGCATTCGAAACTTCGATCATGTCGCGAATGCGAGAATCCGAAGCTTCCACGCGCTGGTCTATGGCTACGAGGTACTCAAGTAATTCCTTTTTCACCCCGTCTATTTTTTGAGCCAGTAGCGAAATGTATTTGCGGATAACGTCGTCATGAGACTTGAGAGCAGTACGTAAGTCTCGACTGCTACGACCGAATTTCGAAATGCTATGACTCATGTTTGGTGATAAACTGATCGAAACCTCGTCTGTACCTGCCCTTATATAGAGGCCAGTCTTTGACAATAACTAGGAATCCGTGTTCTTCTTTCCAACACAAGGAGCACATCTCTTTGAATTCCTGGAATGTCATGTCGGTGTTTACGTGATCATCATAAGCGTGGCGTAAATTAAGTTCGTCCATGCGAAACAAAACTATGACATTTGCGTTGTCTCGTAGGAGATGTTTTGGAATACGACTGTACGTCTGACACAGGTAAACGCAGTCTACCTTGGCGTGTCTGCCCATGGAAAAGTACTCTTGTATTATGCCTTGTTTCTCGCACATTACATCGTCGAGAACAAACACGGAATTGGCTTTTGCTTCGCTTGGAGGTACAACATCGGTATTATCGCTAAACGGAAAATACTCCAGACCATCCACAGATCGTAGAACAGTTGCTAGGCGCTGGTACTTTGGCTGTTGCAACGACTTGGAATACAAGTAGACATTCTCGAACTGAAGACCATTTGGTTCCTCCAGTAAACTCAGTAAAACACACGTCTTGCCACAGTTGGACGGACCCGCCATTATGCAACGTACGGCAGAAGGCAACAGTAAGCCATGTCGTGATTCACGTGCACTAAATACATCGTCTTGCGTAATGCGCACGGGCAAACAAACATCTTGCTTGACGACCTGCATTGTACTAAAGTAATTGTATAAAAGAAGCGTATTTATACTTTCTGGTCAGTTGTGCGTAATGACTCGAAGAGGTAAGAACAAAAAATACGTCGGCGCGGGACTCGTAAACTCGCTGATAAACAAACTACCATTCGAGCTACACATTCCCGGCTACAGATTTTGCGGCCCCGGCACGAAACTAGCGAAAAGGTTAGCTCGAGGTGACGTGGGCATTAATTCTCTCGACGAAAAGTGCAAGCAGCATAATATCGCATATTCATTAAGCAAGGATCTGGAATCCAGGCACAGAGCAGATCAGATACTGGCACAGGAAGCCGAAGATATAAGTAAATCGTCGAACGCGGGACTCGGAGAGAAAATCGCAGCGTGGGGCGTATCTAAAATCATGAAGGCAAAGACGAAATTAGGACTGGGTGCTCGTCGAGCCAGCTCCATCAAGTCAAAGACTAACTCACGCAAGACCAAGAAGCGCAAGATCGGTGCAGGCGTGCAAAAAGCCAAGCAAAAATTACAGACTCTCGACAAGAAGATTATAGGAGGATTTCTTCCTTTGCTTTTGCCTGCATTGGGTGCTCTCGGTGGCCTTATCGGTGCAACGAGCGGTATAGTGCGGGCAGTCAACACTTCGAAGAATGAGCGCAAGCAGTTAAAAGAAGCACAGCGACACAATGCCAGCATGGAAGCCATTGCCATCGGTAAAAAAAAAAACGGCGCAGGACTGTACTTGCATCCTCACAAGACAGGACGAGGCATGAGGAAGAAACGAATGAAAAAATCCTAAATTCCCTACCGAAACGACCGCTCACCAACGTAGATTTAATAAAGTACGCACGCAAACTGAAAATACCAAATTTCCGCGGCGTGTTTATGCGAGACACTTTGCCCAGCAAGCCAAAGACACGTGAGCGCGCCATAATTAATTTAGACACGTCGGCGGGTCGAGGCACGCACTGGGTGGCGTACACAAAGTCTGGAAAAAAAGCTACTTACTACGACAGTTTTGGTAATTTACGGCCTCCGCCCGAACTGCGACAGTACCTGACCCGGTCCACTACATTGTTTTACAATTACGAAACGGAACAGAGGCCTAATCAAACAAACTGCGGACACTTGTGTCTTCGCTTTTTAACAAATAAAAATTAGCTGACAAATAAAAAAATTGCTACTTAAAGGTTGTGCAGTGATGATAAATTATTAGTCATGTCGATAACACTTACCCTGACAGGTCACGCATCTGAGCTGCGGGCGGTTCATTTCCTGCCTCTGGATTTAGACGGAGAATGGTGTATCGGACTCGTAGATTTTCAAACGTATAATGCCATACCGAACATTGACGAAGAAAATTGCAAGATCTGCTTCCTGAAAAGCGATGGGACCGCTCATGAAATACAGCTACCTGTTGGCTCTTACGAAATTGACGACATTGCAAATTACATCAGGGATATGTTACCACAGGATGTAGACTTTCAACTGCGTGGAAATCCAAACACTCAAAAAAGCATTCTAACATGCAGTGAAAATGTCGACTTTACGAAACCTGGCACCATAGGTACGATGCTCGGATTCGAATCAAAGATTTATGATACGGAGAGAACGTACGAATCTACACGCGCAGTAAACATTTTGCCTGTGAATGTCATAAGAATAAACTGTAATTTGGCAAGTGGAACGTATCTCAACGGAAGACTAAGCAACATGCTGCACGAGTTTTCGCCGATGGTCCCGCCAGGATATAAACTGGTCGAAGTACCGCAAAGTATCATTTACGTTCCAGTCGTCGTGAAGTGCGCACACGAAGTCGTCGTCCGAAACGTTGACCAGCGAGGACGATTGGTGAATTTTCAAGACGAAGAAATTACATTACGTCTGCACTTGAAGCGATGGGCATAAAGTTCGTAACACCGAACAGTTATAAAAGAAATCGTATTGGCGTGAACAAGAACAGTTCTCTATCAGACATCGGTGCATTAACACCTGACAACATAAAGTATCTTCTCAGTATTGGACAAGTGCCGAATAAATATGGAAGACGAAATCCTCAACGTGGAAGATCCAGTCATTTTTGATGACAGCATTACGAAAATGGAATTGCACGAGTACCAGCCTTTCCTGCTCGGACCGTACGCACTACCATCGGAAGTACGCATTGCAGTACAGCACCAAGATATTTGTACTTTACCTTCGCAGTCATTTCTACGTATAAGAGGCACGCTTACAAAAGCGGATGGTACGCATCCGACAACGACGTCAATATCCTGCAATGGTATTCTTCACCTAATCGAGCGCATTACTTATGTACTCAATGGTGTCGAGGTAGACCAGACGAGAGATGTAGGCATAACATCTGCTATGAAAAATTACCTTTCGCTCACACCAAATGAACTGTCTGCTGCAAAGATGGCCGGTTGGGCTCTCGAGGATGAATATAAGCTTCCGGTTTATGCCGAAGGGAAGTTCGAAGTTTGTGTTCCTCTGTCCATGCTTCTTGGATTCGCTGAGGACTACAAGCATATAATCATTAATTCGAAACAAGAGCTCGTACTGCTTCTAGCCAACACGCACATTAATGCAATTGTCGCCGCTGCAGAAAACCCTCAAGATGTCTCGCTAACACTACAGTCTATCGAGTGGATGCTGCCCCACATCCAAGTGAGCACCGTTGAACGAGTCAAGATGTTGAAGAACATAGAAAATGGCAAGAACTTCGATGTGCCATTCCGATCCTGGAGCCTGGAAACTTATCCTGGCTTGCCTCATAGTCAGCGTATCAATTGGATAGTAAAGTCCAGCTTCGCTACGGAAAAACCAAGATACATCATCGTCGGGCTTCAGACCGGAAGACAGCTCAATGCAGGAGTAAGTCGCTCCGTATTCGATAACTGTCAAATACGTAATGTAAAAATATTTTTAAACAGCGAAAGTTATCCGTACGTTGACATGAACATGGACTTTGAAAGTGGAAGATTCCTTCTAGCATATCAAATGTATGCCAAGTTTCAGCAAGCTTACTATGGGCAGAGACAGTCACCGATACTGAGTCCTGACAGTTTCAAGAACAAGGCACCGTTAATGGTGTTTGACGTTTCCAAACAGGATGATCGAATAAATTCAAACATCATCGACTGTAGGATCGAGATAACGACTAGCGGAAATATTCCACCAAACACCTATGCTTTTTGTCTGATACTTCACGATCGGCTTGCTTCGTACAATTGTCGAGACAAACTTGTAAAAATTCTGACATAAATACTGTTTCGTTTTCGATAATAATTTAGTTACGACCGAGCATTGCTAGCGACAAGATGTACTGCAACCTGCAAGGTTTCCAGAGTCAAAATGGATTCGTGCTCAAGGAAATTGCCGTCACTCACGACGACCGGACTCGAACCCGCAGCTTCCGACCTCCGTATCCGTGGAAACTACTAGACGAAAAAAGTAAACGGTCGAACGAATGGCTATGTAAATACTATCACGGACTAGAGTGGGACGAAGGAAAAATTCCGTACCACCAAGTGAAAAACACACTTCAAGATTTACTACTGCAAAACGAAATAATCTACGTTGCCGGACCCGAACAGAAGAAATGGCTACGAGAACTGTGTGACGACGGAGCAGCTGAAATCGTAGATATACAGACCGACTACGGCTGTCCTTCCCTGTGCAAACTCTGTGCAATGTACGACGTTAAGCATCCAAACGACAAGTTTGAACGTGTCTCTGCCTGTACAAACTCGCAGCTAATGCAGAAATGGCACACACAATGTTAGTAGGAGCCTGCATATATAAATGGTGTACATACGTACGTGCCTTCAGTTGACGTTCGACCTGCAAGAAGATGTTTACGTTTCATCCTGCTAACGTGTACGTGAGCGCAAGACCTAGCTTCAGCAGTGTCGAGTACGGCTACTGGGATTCCGGATATCTACGTACATATACAGAAACCTGTGATGGAGGTGCTCAGCATTGGCGGTTTGCGCACTTTCCTGTGTCCTACGAACCGACTCAGCAGCTGGTAGCTTGCTGCGAACCTGGAAACTGCGCCGTCTATCACATGAGACCACACACAATCCTTCCTGCTAGCATCGCTGAGGTAGTCGCCTCGTCTGCATGTGCAACACCAAACATGAGCGTGTTGCAACCTGTTGCGACCTTTGATGCTTCTACGCAGACGCCCAAACGGTGTGTGTCTCGTCGTCGCAGTTCAGGCAGTGAATCTGTCCCAACTAGCACTGAGCCAAAGCCCAGGCGTAGACATGGTCACAGACGTCATCGACCATGTCTTGTCGGAGTTGTCAACGTCACAGAAGATGACCAGCTGGAAACCTGTGTTCCTGATCCTGTGGCCTGCGAACCAGTTGGAACCGGAGTCAACGAACCAGTTGGAACCGGAGTCAACGAACCAGTTGGGACCGGAGTCGACGTGTCAGTTCGTGCGGCATTAAAGACTTTGCTCGTGAAAATGCTTGATTCCTTAACCTAATATGTATTTGTGTAATTTTTATAAATAAATGTGTAAAACTTGAACTCCTATGCTTTTTATTTCTACAATTTTTAGGTACCTAATAGGAAAAAAAAAATTTTAAATACAGACATTATTTTGACTCATGAGGTATACCAGTAGACCACGGGTATATAAGCGAGGTTCAGACGACTGGACCCGCAGTTCACCTCTGGTCGCGGTGCAGTACGGACGTGCTCTCTCCATTAAGTTTCGTGAGATTTAGTTATGTCGACCGGAATAGAATGTTTACCGACAGCGGCTGGGACCTCGATGGCAGCAACGATGATGGAGTCGGAGATCTCGATACCGACTGCAGAGGAGACCACGGCGGCGGTGGAGATCCCGATACCTGCTGCAGAGGAGACAACGATACGTGCTGTTCCATCATCAGCTGAAGTTTCACCATCTGCATTCCAGACTTCAATTCATGAAGAGCATACACCGCATCAATGCAAATATTGTGACGCATCATTTACTTTCACTTCAAATGCGCGCAGACATGAAAGAAGCAGCTGTCAGAATAATGCTCAAAGAATACTGTTTCAATGCAAAAAGTGCAATAAACTAATTTCACGTCTCGATAGCTTACATCGTCATTATAAAAAATGCTCCGAGACGTATAATGAACATGGTTATTGATTTGACTCATGTGTTGTACCGGCTAATGAGACTATATAAGTGAGACCCCAGGTGATATGGACTTCAGTCCGTCTCTGGCTGCGGTGATGAACGGCTCGGATAGTTAGACTTGTATAACATAATGGACCAGTATATATCTATTCTTGAGAACTCGATGGCATCATTACCAGTATCAACACCAACCTGGATCGAAGGTCTACCATCATCAGTGCAGAGCCCGATGACAACGATGTCTACAGCTACACCTTCTCTCTCAGCACAGCGGGAGATTTCGACGCGTGCAACATCTTCTGCAGAGCAGACCTCAACGGCTTCAGAAGTTAACATGTCAGCAGTGTTACAATGGTTGTCAACAGTTCCAGTGGCATTGATGAAGGAAGGTGCATCCAACGGTGTTCCATCATCCGGCTGCACGTACTGCGAGAAGATCAAAAACTTGAAATTACGTGATTATGTAATACACAATTGTAGTGATAACTCTGAACGCATTAAATATCAGTGCAACAGATGTTTAAGCAAGTTTGTACAATATGGAAGATTAAAACGGCACCTCAGGAATTGTGATAGACTGGCTGTACATTCATCGGAATCAAGCTGTATATTTTGTAACAAAACATTGGCAAATATTCAAAGTGCACAACGACACGAAATATATCACTGTCCTTTTAATGAAGTCGATAATTCTGCTTTGTGTGCAAATTGTGGTGTATCAATATGTCGACCTGATAAACTGAATAGACATTTAAAGTCATGTAAAGGACTTAGTCTGTATAGTAAGAAGACTGTTTCAATCGAGAAATCCACAAGGCTTTAGTAATTTGTCTGTGTATTTTTTTTGTACTTGTAGTAGTGTAGTATGTATGTAATAAATTTTTTTTTAATAGAACTTGCAGTGTTTTTATTTTCTCAAACCTTACACATTAGTGGTACTTTTTTAAAATTAAAGTTGTTTTGTATCATCCAGGGATCGAACCAAGGAGCTTAGTCGATCTAATCAGTCAGTATATAGATTACAAATTTATTTAATGAATTTTGAACTTTTTCCCGAATCTCTAGCATTAAAATAACGAATTTCCAATATGTTGGTCTTGATGGCTTATAGGATGATGGTAGTAGAGGATTTAAAGTCTCTTTAAGAATGTTGAACATGGTTTATTGAAGTTATTGTTTTTTTTTTCATAAAATTAAACATTATTGCATCGATCGGGTATCGAACCGAGGACAGGATTCCATCGAATCAATATGTAAATTAATGAGTGATTTATTTAATGAATTTTGGAACTTTTCCCGAATTTCTAGCTAAATAATTACGGATTTTCAAGATGGCGGCCAAATGACAAGATGGTGAGTGTCACAGCAATAATAAATGATTACTGCACTCTAGCGGGTAAGAGTTAAACTAACATGGCGTCAGCGTACTCTAGCGGCCGAAAACAAGATGGTGGTCTCCAGCATCGAAGACAAGATGGCGGACATGACGTCATACTAGGTGACGATATATATGCTTTGAAAAAAAGTGGTGGGAGTCAGTCTGCTAGCACCCACCATTGAGGAAGGAGCCTGTCGCCATTTTTAATTTTTTTGACCTCGTCGGGTTCGAACCGAGGACTCCAAACTCCGTGTCGTTAATGTATGATTTTTAAAAAAATTTTATTAAAATTTTATTATTTAATTTTTTTTATAATTTTTTAAAAAAAATTCATTTAAATCGGATAATAAATAAAAAAGTTAAAGATGGCGACCGTAACGGAAATTGCAACGGTGACGTCATCATCCAATATGGCGGAAAACACATCGCCGGAATTTTCTAGAACACAATGACGTCATCCAAAATGGCGGATCCAAGATGGCGGATCCAAGATGGCCGCCGGGGTCAAGGTCAAGGTCAAAGGTCAAGGTCACAACCATCCAAGATGGCCGCCGTGACGTCACAATCCAATATGGCGGACACCGGCACCGGCACCACACCCAGAACCCAGTCCTCGGAGCCCCTATCCTATACTACTCACAATAACCAAAAGTATTTTTGGGAAAATATTTAGTAAGGTTTGGATCAAAGCTGCTACGCCTAGTAATGTAACAAGTGGGTTTTCTGCAACTGTCATTTACCCATTTTACCCTACTGTTATCCACGAGAGTGCTTACGCTCCTTCAGAACTTACCAGAATAGAAAACCCAGATGAAAAAGCACAAGGATCACAGTCTGCAGCCCCAGTTCACCCAAAAGAGAGCAAGCATGGGCAGGTAAAAGAGAAAACTCGAAAAATAGCTGACAAACTAAGGTATGTAGAAGACTCATCGTCGGGAACAAGTGATTCAAGTGACTCTTCTCTTGTATCCTGTGATGGCACAGAACTTAGTCTAAACATTTCATTCAAAGATATCCTACGGACACCTTAGGTGATGAAAAAGAATGATGTAAATCGAAAAAAATCGCTTAACTACAAATCTGTTGAGGTAACGAAGACATTATTTGAAGACAAAATGAAGACTCAGAATGATCAAAATCAAGGCAACAAGCCAGGCAATGCTGCCCCAGGAAGTTCCAATGTTAAAAGCAGTAAAAAACACTCTGAACCTGCCAAACAAAATCATCTTGCTATTGGATCGAGTGACACGAAGAATAAAGGAAAAGAAGCCTGGTATTGTTTCATTTGCACAGAGGACAAGATTGCTGACATGAAACTGTATGTAAAGTGTAGCCACTATGTTCATGAAGAATGTGTGGGGCTTATTGCTAATGACAAAATACCAAATTTCATTTGCCCAGTTTGTGCTTGTAAGGCTACTTAGTTTCATAGACATATTGTGTACCTACATGTTCATTTTGATGTGACTTTTCTTTAAAATATCTGGTTTGTGATTCGAGTGCGAACTTTTAGTATTTACATGTTCAGCTGTAGGAATTTTAATATTAATCAATAGAGGTTATAAAATGTTACAATGTAATTCAAAGTATCTGAATGTGGACTACCATCATTGCACCGTTTAATGTATAGATAATTTCATTACACTTTATTGTTATTTGACTTCAATTGGTAGTTATTTAAACATGGGCCTTATATGGTACTGTTGCTGGGCCTTATTCGGAACAGGTGTTCCTAATATGGCCCTTTGCATCATTTTTGGATAATGTCATTTAGTACATACAACTAGCTTACGTTTGGTACTTCTGATCATGTATTATCGAAGTACACATGTTTAAGAAGGCTGCTGTCCAACTTTCATAATTTTTTCTATCTTCATACTATTTTTTTTTTTCAATTTTAGCCTTAATCAAGATTATTTTTAATTAACAATTAAAATAAATAAATATGCTGAATTTTAATATATATTTATTGATTTTAATCTTTTAATAAATAATAGTGTAATAAATTTGTCATTTAATGCAAATAAATTATATATACCGGAACATAACCTCAGCAATATAAATACACTTGAAAAAGTTTATAACCATAATGTATATAACTAATATTCATAATAAATACATTTTCTAATGGTATGGACCAGTATTCAATATCAATTACTAAACTGTAGGATTTAAAATCACATATATAATTTTGATTTATATGTAGCCTTTATGTTTCAACCTGTAAACATTTTTTTTCCATGATGCGCGCGCATCGGAAAAAATCACTCTTATAATTTTTTTCATAACGCCCCTAAAAAACTTTAACTTCAATAAGCTTAGGTTTCATGCAAGTAAGATAATGGATATTTAGTCCTGGGTTGTATAAAAATACAGTAAATCTGTGGAAAGTACGCAGGATGGGGCAGAAATTTCGATGCACATGTCCGGAAAGGTACACTGTGTATTTCCGTAATGTGGAATACACATATACTTGTAAACTTCGCGTTGTATCCTGGGAATATCTCAGGCTGGTATTTCAAGACACGAAAATAAGAATTTGGGTGTTAAAATATGCTGCACATGTACCCTAACGGTATTCCTAGTGAACAATAGGACACGGCTATTCCCTTGTTTTTAGGGAACGGATTTCGGTGTCATATGTGTCCTTATCTGTTGCCCAAATTCCACGTATGCGCAGAGCTCACGTTTTCGTTGATTTCGTCCAGGTGGCGGACACGCGTCTGGCACCATTAAATAGTATATAATCTATTTTGTGAATACTGGGGGACGTACTAAACATATTACTATGCCCAATGAATCTTAATGGTATCAAAACTATTCTTGAATACATTTTGTACACATTAAAGGTCATAAGAAGAAATAATCTCAACTTAAAAAGTACTTGATAGAATAAGAATAATACCATTTAATTCGTGTGGCAGTGCTGCTCTCTCTAGGATTTTTGCCGTAACAATCCTATCAATGGTTGATAAACGTCCGCTAGAATGCGTTATAGCAAACTATCTAGAGATTTATAGATATCTAGTGGGAGGCCATTTTTGATTCCAAATTAACCATCGCCGGCAGCCCTGTTAATGACGCAGTTTGACAGCTTGGTGGGCAAAACAAAGTTTTAATAGCTATCGTTGTAAGCAAATATTGAACAATATTTGTTTGCCAGCATAAAAGAGACTGCGCTGAGCAGATTACGCTTGTACTAATGTCAATAATTGTATAATGTTGACTGAAAAAATGAACATTTGAAGTGATTGAAGATTTGGCTCATGTGGCACTTTTGTTTAGTAATTTTAACAAGATGTGTAGTATTATAATAAAATTAACTGTCGAAAATCAGGTCCAAATCTGGGGTTTCATAATTTTAAGTCTTTTTCGCTATTATCGGAACCGTTTAACTATATAGTTTAAAATTTCGCACTGGAAATTGAAAGATTCAATGTCGACGAATTTGCTCCGACAGCGAATTCTAACGATGGGTGTGTAAACTACGTGTGATTCACGTTGAGAAATGTAGTTTAAAACACAATTTGCGTATATTTATAACCTTCGGGGTTATTTTTTAAAGAATTCTACGTTAAGTTCCGATTCCCTAACTAAAGCTGAATTTGAAACACGATAAAAATTAATTTGCTCGTTTCCGTGGTATTATCTGTCGCGTACTGAAATATGCGGTCACATTTATTTTCACAAACAGCACTGTTTTACTGTAAAAGAACAGGCAAAAGAAATTAAATTATTCAGTTGGGCCACAGATCCTATAAGAAGACGCCTGTTTTTCGGTAACCTAGCCCTGCGCGTGGGGTCGCGTCTTTCCTGCAACGTTAACGCGACCTGGAACATGAACGGGCAGATGCGCGCGAAGGAAGGTGTGTGTGTGGAGTGGGGGAAGGGGGGGGGGGTTGATGGGGGTGATAGTTGCCCCGGGTGTTCAGAGATGTTTGCACCGAAGTTCTCGCTCCGACAAGTCGCCCTGTTATCAAACTTCTTGTTTACCCTCCTTCGCCTTTGGAGCCGTTGGAGCAGCCAGAGGGGTGGAGGAAGGGACTCCTCTTTCATTAAAGGCGGCGATGATTTAACACCGCTCGCTTTCTGCAAAAGGGGTAGAGCAGTGAGTAAGGGGGGGAGGGACGCTGTTTCGGGTTTCTGGCCAATGAGCGATACCAGGTGGGGCGTGACAAGCAGGGGGGAAGTGGGGTGGGGGGAAGTAGGGAGAGAGAAGGCGGGCACGAGCTCATTAATTTAGCGAGAATTAACAACGGCAGAGTCCGATGCCACAATGGATGAGGCTGTTTATGAGGAAAAAGGCGCTCGCGATGAGGTCATTAGCGACGCCGGTGGAGGGAAATAGGGAAGGGTGGTTGGTGAATGGCGGGGGGGGGGGGGGAAAGCAGTCACGTTCAGGCGTCGTATTGCACGCCAGATGTAATACGGAGTGGGTGTTGTTAGGCCAAGTCTGCATCAAAGTGCGTTACTTTCGCTGTACAACTGTAGGAATAAACAGTCCGACGAAAGTCCAGGCTCCTTAATGTCAAGACATGCAAAAATTTCACAGAGAGAACAATTCTTTGAGCAATCGAGACATGTTAATTTCAATCGAATAACGTTTTTAAACAATTGTGTTTAAAACAAGATTAAAGAAAAATAGAAATTATATTTTGACAGTATAAACGGTATAATTTGGTTTTAAAATACTTATTTTTAGTGTTAAAAACAAATTGTTTAAATTTGTTTTTTTAATATAAACTCTTCTTGTCTAGTTATGTTTTTTTGCTACCTAATTTATGAACCAGAATTTTGAAACACTTGGTATATATTTTTATCTATATTTATAGTAGGTCTAGAGAAAGTTCCTAAATACAGAACTTTCGAAAATTTCCGTATTAGCTACTTTTCAGGAATTTTGAACGTTGATATAGTTTTGACGAGCACACCGAGTGGAGAAAATGTGAAATTCCAATTGAAACCCACTGGGAAACGGGAAAAACTGTACTGAAACGAGATCCGACACTAACGATGACAAACTCTAAGCGAATAAAAATAACCTCGACAGAATAGTATTGTGACGTGGTGGCCAAGTTTAACAATCCAAATCCAAAAGTTAAAAAATAAAAAAAATTCAAATGTATCATTGGTGCTAGATTACAGAATATACCGAACAATAGAATGTCTGGAGAAAAATCAATTCACCATATTCCTTCAGGATTAAAATGGATTTTCCTCGCATATGTAGGTACTATCCAAGTCACAAAGGGTTGCCTCCCAAGAGCAGTGTAGAAACGTTATGCCCGGGACCGCTAGAGAACGAGGTGCTGTGTTACCACTGGCCGGTAAAGACCGGTAAAGACCGCCAAGTTGATACCGCAGTTAGGCTACAACAGTCAAGAGCGATGGGCGCAATGGCGAGGGACACGGCAGTAGACCTAAAAACACTAGGCCTAATGTCACTCGACAGAGTAGGCACTAGACCTAGCAGGCACTAGTCCGAAAAGCACTAGACTAAAAGGCACTAGACCGAAAGACACTAGACAGAAAGGCACAAGACAGAACAGGCACTTAAAAAAATGCACTATACCGATAGGCACTTGACCGAAATGCACTATACCAAACTGGCATTAGAACAATAGACACTAGACAAAAAGGCATTAGAACACAAGGCACTAAACCGAAATAAACTAGACAGAAAGGCACAAAACTGCAAGTCGTTTCTCCGAAATTTCTGTCAAATTACTTTCGATCTAGTGTATGCTATCCCAGTGGCGACTCCTGCCTGAGGTTAATGAGGTCGCCCGCGCGGCTGCAGCCATCTGTGCAATGTGTCAGAGTCTTTTGGTGATTTCCTTCTTCCTTCTCAGCTTAACGGACATAGGATTTTCAGTTGCGGGAAACGTTGAGGACGTTGCGGTGGGCCGTTTTGGTTTTCTAAGGTTACTCACGTTTCCTCCACCCGCTGCTCCATTCCCATTTCTTTGTCCCTCATTTCGGCTAATGACCCTGGTGTGGACAAGACGTGAACACAAGTCATTATAATTTTAACTCTGCAACTTCTGTTTTGTGGTCTGTGCACCTCGCACTAGGGAACAACTTTGCCACTGCTGTAATATATATTTTTTTCATGTTTATATTTCAATTTTATTTATTAATTCATTTATTTATTTATCTACCCACTACAAGACAATTGAGCTTACAATTAACAGTTACACCCTGTAACACCAACATTTGCTATTGGTTAAGAGAGGTAGACAGATAGAAAACTAACAGAGAATGTCTATAATCATATTAATAATTTATTGAATCGTCCGCAAAGTTTCATTAATGCCTTTGACGTGACGCAACACTAAACGTGATTTTAAAACGCTAATATGTTTATTAAATATTGAAAGCATTTGTTATTTTTTCAACCTATGTATATCTTAAGTTTACTTTTTAGTGTATCGCTCAATACACCAATCCTTATTTACGTTATGTAACTCGAGGAGTCAAATTTTCTTGTGAAACTTTATTGGAAATAGCACCTGTTTGCTAGCTTTACTGGTCCGAATTAACTTATAAAGTGTCGTTAGCTAAATACAAGAATTTTTCGTTTTAATTTTTTTAGTAAATTTATTAGCTAAAGTGTTGAAAAAGTTAAGATTTTAAAGAAGCCATAATGTCTCACACCAAAGACAGGAAACATCTGAACCAAACTAGAACACTTCACTGGAAAGCCTTTCCAGATGGATCACAAAACGATATAGATAATTAAATTACACACACACATATGTATATATATATGCATATATATATATATATATGGCACGAGATAAAATAATTCTGGAAAGTAAAGCGAGAATGATTTGCAAGATGTCAACAGTTACCATTAAAATCAAGTTCGTTTGAATCTACATTTTTATAGTTAGTAACGCGAATTTCCGTATGTGTGTGATGAGTAGATAAATATCTAGTTTTTAATAACATATTTATCTCATCATTAGAGACTTAAAAAATTTGTGTTATATCCTGGAACAACATTTGCGCATGAATAAATCGATTTTAACTGCCCATTGGCTGCTGCAATTTTTTTTTTTTTACATTTTTTTTGATTGCACGTAATTGGGTGATTTTAATTTTGTTAATTTTTTTGTATTTTGGCGCGTGTCCGAATAAAGACAACAACAACGCATTAAAAAGTGTTAATTGATATATATGCCAGCCTGTCTCTAATTGATAAAGAGTTTTTGCAGCTTTCTAACATTTTAAAAATAGTAGTGTGTTTTTACTTGTTAAATGAGGAATTACGAAAGAGTAGCAACGTACATAGAAGTTGACATTGCCAATTATAGACAAAAAACCAATCGACAGGCACACTAATGCTAACTGTATTGGACGATGCAAATAACTATTTTCGCTAGAGAAAATATTTTTTTATGGTTTTATTTTTAGGCCGATTCCGTTTACAAAACAGGATATTTGGATGTTACGGTTTTTCTATTTTTATTACTTTAGCTTTAATAATTAATGTAATATTTTTCAACAAATATGAAGAAAAAATGTTTCTTTATACCATAATAGTACAATTTTGACATTGATATATTATGCATTTATAAAACAAATAAATTGTATCAAATAATTCTAGGACATAATTTCTGAGAACAATAAAGAATGGCATTTATTTGTGAGATTGTAAAAATAAGTAAAAGATGCAGCATTAAGACAGTTTATACTATCTTAATTATTAAGTGTATATTTTATGTTCAAACTTAATTCCAAAAAAAAAAAAAATTACTACATTCATTGAATTACGTACATAGAATGATTGCATTTACGTAACTTCAGCAAGGTTTCTGTAAAATTGTACTTAGTTGCATTTCGGTGCTATATGGGAAATTAACTTTCATTTTTTTCTTTTACATGGTGAATTGGCATGCTTTATTCTCGACAGGTCACCATGAAACCATGTCCCTTCCCATCGCATATCGATATGGGCATTGGCGGAGCGCTCGCGTATCGTCGGGCCAATCAGGAGGCCTCTTCAGCCGCTGCTCTGCGCCCACGCGCTTGCGGCGTAATTGCGCCGTTGGAAATCGGCCGACAATCGACCTAACGAAATCAACCCCACCCCCCACCCCCCTCATCCCACCCCACGGAGGTTGAGCAGGGTTGGGTGTACATGGGGTAGGTAGGGGGTAGGAGGGACAGCGGGGGCCTCGGTTTCGCAATCGCAACAAGGTCAAAACGAAAAGGTGGCGGGGGAGGAGGAGGAGGGTGTAATAACAGCGCGGTCTGCGGCCGGATGTGAGCGGTGACGTCATTAAGGCCCGCTCCCATGCACACACCCCCCCCCCCCCCCCTCACACCCCTTTCCCGGGCCGTGACCGTTAATGGCAGCCCCTAGGCATACGCCTGTGATTAGCGGGTTGCCTGGGCCACCCAGGGGCAGGTCGAGGCGCGCGCAGTTTGAAACTGGACGCCGCACCGCGCCACGAGGGGTCGCGAACTACTGTCCGTTCAGGCTTATCTCGACACTTTCGATATCTGACCGTTTGAAAAAAAAATTCCCACGGCCAAGTTATGAACCACGTTCCTTTAACATATTAAGCCGCGCACTCTACCACTCCGCTACGAAGCCTACAATGTAAATATGTATTATTATTGTGATACTAACAGTATCCTCACGTTTTTTAAAAAAAATTGAATATAATTTTTGCTATGACCATTTTAGTTTACCAAATATATTCCAGGGTAGTTTCACTATCGTAAATTTTCAATTGGCACACCAATCCTAAAGTTTATGAAAGTGACTATACATGGGTTAATGTTCATAAACGTGTGTCCGCCATCTTCCTGATAAATTTCTCTGCATAGTGCGCGCGCATCGTAAAAATTCACTCTCATCATTTTTCCATAACGCGCCTAAAGAAGTGTAACGTTAAAAAAAAACTCTGCCTGTGTCGGGGACCGTCATGCTGTGTCAGACAGCAGATACTACTGTAGCGTGGTTGTCTTCGGTATAACTAGTTCCGTTTCTTAAAATTGTGCTGTGCCTGTGTTATTCATTATTTGCTCTGTAATTCTTATTAGAGTAATGCGAGCTATGAAAATATATTGCTTACCATTTATTTATCGAAAACTGTTTGGTTTTTATTTTCTCCATTAACAATAAATTTACATTACTACTTACTTCTTTATGATTTGATGTAGCCTAAATTGTATAGTTTATTCTGTCAGAATAGTATATTATGAGTAGGTAATATAACTGGTAGGGAGGGTGATAAAATTGTAAAAACTATCATAATTTGTTGAAAACAGTTTTTAGCTTGTGCAATTCATTATAAACTGCGAAAGAAAGTTTACAACCAGTTAGATTGGCAGAGCACCGTTAGATATTCCAATTAAAAAATACGAAATGTTTTTTCCGAAAATGAACCTTTAATTCACGAAAACCAGGTTCGTAATCTATATATATAAAAATGAAACCCGTTTTCCTTGGTCACGGCATCACGCGTGAACGGCTGGACCGATTTCACTAATTTTTTTTTGTTGTGTTTGCTATGGTCAGGAGAAGGTTCTTATGAAAGAAAAAATTAAGAAAATTGTGCGGAAAATTAGAAAATTTAAGAATAATGAATTCCTATTTCCCTTGGTCACGCCATCACGCGTAAATGACTGAACCGATTTCACTAATTCTTTTTTGTTGTGTTTGTTATTGTCACGAGAAGGTTCTTATGAAAGAAAAAATTTAACGGAAAATTAGAAAATTTAAGAATACTGAACCACCATATATAAAATTATTTCCAAACTAACCCAACACTTTGTACAATATAAATATTTTTAAAGTAACCTTATGACGTTTGACATAGAATTGTCAGAATGTTTGCTGCAAACATCTTCAAAGAGGATGAAAATAAACTGTATCGTTTAGGAAATATTTATCAACATTAACGTTTTACTACATATTGTACCGGTACATTCGGTACAGAGCTGCTGGCGCAGGCTATTCTGGCTGTGTACATTCTGCCTAGGCCATTGTCATGCCATAATTCGTTATTACTGTGTTGCAGTTTAAAAATAGAATAACAAATCAATACATTATGTAAACATTTTCTATGTTTGTTGTTGTGTGATATACTTGCTTATAAAGAAGAATACAACCGTTTTCTTTAATTTACAGTTGAATTTTCATTTTTGAACTTTTTTAATGTATTTTATGTCGTTTGACATATAATTTTTTTAAAGACTAAGAAGATTTTTGTTTGCTAATAAGTGTTTGTTAATCATGGTAAGTTCACAGCTTCATATTGATTTTTAGAACTTTTTGGTGACTACACAATAATATAATTTGGTATACATGGTTATACAGAAAATGTATGAGAGCTTTTTATTTTCAGTTGGATTTTCGTTTTTAACAATGCCACCAACCAGACGTACAAGCTTAGGCCGCAGAACTCGAAATACGGCAAGTCAAAGAAATATACGAGCAAATCAAAGTGATGAGCAACGCGAAGCGCGAAATGAACTTGAACGGAATCGATATCAAGATAGGAATGTTGTGTTTAATCCCCACAGAGCTGCATTCAGTTATAATGTGGCAATTGATTACAGTTCAGAGCAAATTGTTGCTATTGGAATAATGAATATTGTGTGTCCACATTGCAAGGCATTGAAATTTAAAAATGAAGCCCCTGGATTGTGTTGCGCCAGCGGCCAAGTCAAATTCACGCCATTTGTACCGCCACCAGAGCCACTACATTCATTGGTTTCTGGAATTGGCCAAGATTCTTATCATTTTTTGTCTCATATCCAGCAGTACAATAATTGCTTTCAAATGACATCATTTGGAGCAACAAAAGTTATTCGAGACAATTTTACGCCTACTTTCAAAGTAAGTAAGTATAATGGTAAACAATTTTTTTAGTTTTACAACCATGTAGTTGGTGCAAAATATGTTGAGCCAGTGATGTGTTTATTTTGTAAGCAATAAGTCAAATACTTAATAATAGTCTATAATCAAATGACTTAATCAGCAACATTTTATAACATGTTGTATTTCATAGTGGCATGAGCAAGGTGTTCCAATACTTGGTAAAGACTATTACCTAAAGCTGCCATTGAAGGCTGTTCAATGTCGAGGTTTAAAGTAGTTTTAATTTGAAAAAATGATGTAAAGTATTGTGGCAATATTTTGCCAGCCACATGGTGTTACAATTTGCTATACAATTACCTATATACATATTTATATTTTTGCAGATTCAGGGTCAAATATATCATCGAACAGGTTCCTTATTGCCAATGCCTGATGAAGACTATAAATTTTTGCAAAAATATTTTATGGGCAATTCAGCTAGAGAAGTCGATCAGCGTTGCGCACACAACAACTCAGTGAAAAGATCCATTGTGGAACAACTTCAAACATTTTTCCATCAACACAATGAATTAGTTGCATTATTCACAACTGCATTAGACCGCATGCCATCAGATAATCACAAAATTGTCATCAGAGCCGATAAGGCGCCTGCAGGACAACATGCTGGACGTTTTAATGCGCCAACAATTGATGAAGTGGCTATTGTTGTCGTGGGTGAAAATTTAGAAAACCGAGACATTGTTTTACATCGGCGGAACAATCAGCTTCAGCGTGTGTCTGAAACACATCGATCATATGATGCCTTACAATATCCTATCTTATTTTGGCAAGGTGAAGACGGCTATCATTTTTCAATGAAGATGATAAATCCAGTTACAGGTAAATTGTTAACAATATGTTTACTACATTAAAATATATGTTTACTAACTTAAAATTTATATTATTAACACAAAAAATTGTTTACAGGTGCTGACACGAACAAAAAAGTTAGTTCAATGAATTATTATTCATACAGAATGATGGTTCGGGAAAATGAGGACAATCACATCTTAAAATGTCGGCGTCTATTTCACCGATACGCTGTGGATATGTATGTGAAAGTTGAAACTGAACGATTGACATTTATCAGGTTGAACCAGGCAAAACTCCGTTCCGAGGAATACATTCATCTTCGGGATGCCATTAATGCTGATGGAAATGCACAGAATGTTGGCAGAACAACTATTCTCCCAGCAACATACGTCGGAAGTCCGCATCATATGCATGAATATGCTCAAGATGCTATGTGCTATGTACGACATTATGGCACACCAGATTTGTTTATCACATTCACATGCAATCCAAAGTGGACAGAAATTCAACAAGAATTATTTACTAGCCAATCACCCATTGATCGCCACGATATCACTGCAAGGGTGTTCAAAATGAAATTAAAATCACTCATGGATTTTATTGTTAAGCATCGCGTGTTCGGCGAGACGCGCTGTTGGATGTACTCAGTTGAGTGGCAAAAACGCGGATTACCACATGCACATATCCTCATTTGGTTGGTTGAGAGGATAAGACCGAATGAAATTGATCATGTGATATCAGCAGAAATTCCCGATTATAATGAAGACCCACTGTTACATGAGGTTATTACAAAAAATATGATACATGGTCCATGTGGAATATTAAATCCCAACTCTCCGTGTATGGTTGAAGGAAAATGTTCAAAACGCTACCCAAGACAATTAGTAGCAGAAACTATTACTGGAAATGATGGATATCCACTTTATCGCTGCCGATCCATTATGACAATGGAAAGTCAACAATAGTCAAATTAAATCGACAGGACATTGAAGTTTATAATCGTTGGGTTGTTCCGTTTTCGCCATTACTCTGCAAGGCATATAAAGCACACATAAACGTCGAATTTTGCCATTCCGTAAAATCTATTAAATACATTTGCAAGTATGTGAACAAAGGTAGTGATATGGCTGTCTTCGGAGTTGCTGCCGAAAATTCAAATGATGAAGTCACTCAATATCAAATGGGTCGCTATGTTAGTAGTAACGAAGGCATGTAGCGTATATTTTCGTTTCCTATACATGAACGACACCCTACTGTTGTTCACTTGGCCGTACATTTGGAAAATTGTCAACGGGTGTATTTTACAGATGCAAACGTATTACAACGAGTTGACAGGCCACCATCGACAACATTAACCAGCTTCATTGAAATGTGCCAGAATGATGATTTTGCCAGAACGCTACTTTACTCCGAAATGCCAAGATATTATACCTGGAATCAATCATCAAAAAAATTCCAACGACGTAAACGAGGACAGCCAGTTCCAGGTTATCCACAAGTATTTTCCACCGATGCACTAGGCCGTCTTTATGCAGTCCATCCCAGTCAAGACGAGTGTTTTTATTTGCGTTTACTGTTAGTAAATGTTCGTGGTCCAACATTATTCCAACATCTGCGAACTGTTAATGGTCTATTGTGTGGCACATACAGAGAAGCCTGTCAACATTTGGGGTTGTTAGAAAATGACACTCATTGGGACCACACTCTCGAAGATGCTGTGATTTTGTCAAATGCTAAACAAATACGAACATTATTTTCTATAATTTTGTCTACATGCTTCCCATCAACACCGACTGATTTATGGCATAAATACAAAGATCATATGGCGGAAGATATATTGCATCAGATGCGTCTTAGAACATCGAATGCAGATTTACAAATGAACGAAGAAATTCACAATGAAGCATTAATTTTAATTGAGGACATGTGCTTGATGCTTACCAACAAAGTATTAACACAAATAGGAATGATAGCACCCAATCGCCCAATGCACGACTCATTTGATCAAGAATTGAGACGCGAAGCTCAATACTATTCTGAAACATTACGAGAAATGGTTGATATAACAGTTCCCCTTTTAAATCAACAACAAAAATATGCCTACGATACGCTCATGAAAGTAGTGAACGATGGAACTGGTGGATTTTTTTTTTTAGATGCTCCTGGTGGAACTGGAAACACGTTTTTGTTATCATTGATTTTGGCCACGATTCGATCGCAAAATGGAATTGCACTAGCCCTAGCTTCATCAGGTATTGCAGCTACGTTGTTGGAAGGCGGTCGAACAGTTCATTCAGCTCTCAAGTTGCCGTTAAACCTTCAAATAAATGAAACCCCAACTTGCAACCTTTCGAGGAATTCTGCCATGGCCAAAGTGCTGCAGCAAACCAGATTGATCATTTGGGATGAATGCACGATGGCACACAAAAAATCTTTGGAGGCATTAGATCGCTCAATGCAAGATTTACGAAATAACAAAAACCGGTTTGGTGGTGCAATGATACTATTGGCAGGTGATTTTCGACAAATATTGCCAGTTGTTCCACGCTCAACGCCAGCTGATGAACTAAATGCATGTTTGAAGTCGTCCATTTTATGGAAATACATTAAAACACTTAAATTGAGTATAAACATGAGAGTCGAATTGCAAGGAGACCAGTCTGGAGAACTTTTTTCCAAACAACTGCTCGATATTGGTAATGGTAATATTACTGTTGATACATCATCTGGATACATTACATTCCCTACCAATTTTTGTAACTTTTGTGAATCAAAGACCGAACTCATGGAGATGGTTTTCCCAAATATTGCTCAAAATTACGTAAATCACGTTTGGTTAAGTGAACGTGTTATATTGGCTGCAAAAAATGTTGATGTGAACGAAATGAATTTTCTGATTCAAGAGAAAATAGCTGGCGAATTGAAGAATTACAAATCAGTTGATGAAGATGAAGTTGTCAATTATCCAACAGAATTTTTAAATTCGCTTGAATTACCCGGCTTACCACCTCATAATCTGCAATTAAAAATCGGATCAGTAATTATTATGTTACGGAACATAAACCAGCCACGTCTGTGTAATGGCACCCGGCTTGCGGTGAAGAAATTATTGAACAATGTCATCGAAGCCACAATTTTGAAAGGGAAGTACAAAGGCGAAGATGTTTTAATCCCACGCATCCCTATGATACCGAACGACATGCCATTCAGCTTTAAGCGTTTACAGTTTCCAGTGCGGCTTGCATTTGCAATGTCAATAAATAAATTGCAAGGGCAGTCGCTAAGTGTATGTGGCATCAACCTAGAAAATCCATGTTTTTCACATGGCCAATTATATGTCGCCTGTTCCCGTGTCGGAAAACCATCAACATTATTTATTTACGCGCCAGAACATAAAACTAAAAATATAGTTTATCAAAAAGCATTAGAGTAGAGAGAAGCAGTGAGGGGTACAGAGACTATTAGTTGATTTATAGAGCGCGCGTGGTATTGAGCTCATTGTTTACTTAAAAATGCCAAGTTGTTCAATAGCAATTTGTAAAAACATTAGTGGAATTATTGAATCCTATGGAATAAACACTATTTTGACAATATATATTTTGTTTTTTATTTAATTAAATTAGTAAGGTCCTTTTCAGTTATAGTGATACCAGGGAATTATGGATTCATTTTTATATGGAGGATATTATAGATTCCAGTTCAAATTGAATAGGTACTCATACCTAAGATAGGTCAGCTATACAAAATAAAGTAGTGCATCATTGCTACGCTAAGGCGGTACGAAGTTCGCCGGGTCAGCTAGTGTAAAATAAAACTTTATGAACTTCGTAATTTTTAAAGTACGGATCTTACCGTATATTTCGAGATTCGTGAAAGAAACTTGCCGGAAGTACACGATACGTTCCTTTGGTGGTGAAGTCCAAAATTGCTAGATACTAATGCAGTCGTGAAAATCGTATCAACTGCACCTACATCTTGAAGCATATAATGACAGAAATCACGAAAATAAAAATTAACGAAAACACCTGAAAGCCCTTAAAGAGAAGGAAAACTGTTACTTTCCAGATTTGATGTTACATATTTACTGACATCAAACATTTCGCCAAATCTAAACAACATAACACTTTTCCTTGTTTGTCAGAACGGTATGGAAAAAAAAATTTTTAAGAATCAGTCAGCGTGGCAAGCATTTCGCGGAACAAAAGTTATAAAATTTGTTTTAGACATTATTTTATAATAAATAGTTTAAATAATATGAATTTTATTTTTGGGTATAAATAAAGCAATTCTACTATTTTTGAGATAAAAACTTTTAATGTCGACCTTTAACATTTTATTCAAACAAAACTAAAGTTATGAAAAAATTCTGAATATTTTTTTTAAAATTACCTATCAGTCACGCGATTTATTCATATAAAACTTTTGTCAAGGCCAAAAATAAAAGTCATCTTTTTTTTTAACCTGCCAAGACACCTTTTATCTTTTAACTCGAGTGTTAGCTGGTGTTCTTAAATGATGATTTCGTTTCTTGAGCTCATATAAAGTATGTTCGTCTAAAACACGGAAATTTAATGCATTTCATAAATGGCTTAAAAATGGCAGCTCTACAAATTTACTTTGGCAGAATTTGATTCTTAATTTATGTTATATCGGTGGTCAATCAAAATATACAAACTAGTAGGATTTCCATATAGTTAAGTGTGCAAAAAAATAAAAATGTATACAACTATAGGTTAATTTGAAAATTTAATTCAAATAATGTTTACCTAAATTTTTTTGGACTTTGATGAGGGTATCAAACGGTTTTACAGTACAGTATAATACTATTTGCGATTTCGTATAACAATATGATTTTGCTGTACATCCATTATTTAACACTCCTAGATATTTATTCATAAACATATGTTTTATGTTTTTATATTTCCTTTTTTTTAAATCGTAAATGAGCTTTAAATTGGAAAAACTATCTGTGATTTTAGGTGGCGGTTGTAATCAAAACAAGGTTTTACTAATTCGTATTTTTCTAAATTATTTAAATAAAAATTTGTGTAAAATTTTATCTCGATTTTAAAGAGCATACTTTAAAATTTTAAATATAATAGAAATGTTTTTACTATAGGGAAGTAGCCTTAAATATTGTGAGTTTTCTGTAATAATGAGGATGGTAAATTGAGTTATAGTACCTATCTAAATCAGAAAAAAAAATTGTTTAAAGTTATTTATGCCATGATTGTAAATTTCATATAAAAAATCAAAATAGAATAGAATTCCTGAAACTTTGTTCAAAAATAATAACATTTTATCTATATAACAACTTTTTATCTCCTTATTAGTTTCATGTCACTTGTTTTATAATTGAAATTTTTTAAAAATAATACCAGTGGTTCAGGTTACCAAACTGTCACTCGCAAAGCAACGCGTGATGATTGTTTGCGAACACTAGCAACAACATAAAGTGGTTAAGGAACACTCTTTACCGGACAAGAGTGGCAGATGGATACATAGACCACTGGTGCCACTTTCAAGAACAGTTAAATTTGAGGCAAGTTCAATTATACGGACTCTAAAGAGGATGGGTACATGTGGGAGAAACTCTGATTGTCTAGACTGAGACACCTAGTTTTGATTGAAGTAGTTTTGGGACCCACCAGCTAGATAGTAACTACATCTACTGCGAAATTAATTCGCTTTATTTTGGTAGTAACTTATTTTATGGTACTCTTTATAAAGGACAGGCTTTTTTCATTACGAAACAATTAGTATTCAATTGGTAAAATTAACATTACAAACCTAAAACTGTGGATTTGAATATCTGAGTTTTTTTTTTGCTTGTAGTTATGAGCCCAACTAACATTTCGCGCAAAACACGGTATTCAGTTTCCACTGTAAGAGTCGCGCTTCTGTATCTCTATGGACGGGTATGCCTAACGGCTCGCTGCTGTGCCCGCGATGTCATCCGAGCGGCCGGGCGGCGAACAAAGGAGGAACGAGTTAATCGGTCATGGTTAGCGAAAAGCAGCTCAATTCGCGATGGCGTTTCGATGTTCGCGGGGCGAGCGGCCGTAGTGAACACCGTTCACGTGTTGCCCGGGGAAATAATTTCGGCTAATGGACGCGCGAACATGGGTTCGCGTGCCCCCTTTTCCCGGCGGCCGACAGCACAGTCGTTAGGGAGGGGGGTGGTAGGACTGAAATCCCTAATAACGCGCGCGCACAGGTTATGGTTCCGTTCGCTAATGGATTGCGGTGCACAAAACGCAGATCATCCGAAATGCAGGCCAGGGTGCCGGGATTTAAACGCCTAGCCTCCCGCAAAGTGGAATCCATATTTCCGGGCAGGAAAATGCGAACTGCGAAATGCGAGCACATCCCGAGGAGGGACGGTGAGGGGGGTGGGGAAAAAAATTACCGCCACTGGAAGCTTTTAGCGTCGCAAATAAGCTCGCCATTTCGAAATACATTTTGGACGGTAGTGATTTAAGGGAAAAGAGCGTCAGAGAATGGGAGTAGAGTGTTTGCCAGGGGGGCCTTAAAAATTAAAGTTTTTTTTTTTTCCTTTCGCTTGGCATAGTCGAGTATCAAATGAATCTTTCGGTCGTTGAGTTTTCTGAAGTGTTTTGGTATCAGCATAACCTATTCGTTTGAACAAATCCTGAAAAATAAAAGAAAATGCGCATGTCTTATTGGCCTTTAGCAATAAAGTTAATTTTTATAAACTCGAAACCAGGATTACATTCCTACACCATCTCAAGCTATACAAATACGCGTGAGCCATCTCCATGTGAATGAACGCGAGATCATTAGTGTGGGATGGCGTATTACGACTTTCAGCTTTAGTAGATCATTTAAAGACAACTGATAAAACCTGTTTTTCCCTTAAAATTCATTCATATTATTTCAGTTTACTTACAAAATTTCTCTGAATAAAAAAAATAGCTTTATTCAAACATAATTACTGATCAAGCTATCCAACTTAAATTAAAATATACTTACGTCGTTTTTCTATGGCGAGAAGTTTTTCTTTCCGCTGATATGCCTTAAATTATATTGCAATTTAATAACGAAATGCTCAGAATATCTACTGACCTATTCAAAGCATTTTAAAAACAGCAAAATTTGTTTTATTGTTCTTTTTTTATAATCAAGCATTTATTAAAGCACGACAGACGAACCCGAGATTCAGAGAGCAGTGCACACAATTTAATTCCCCAGCCCAGTTTTATTCCCTTGTTATCCGACAGTAGCGCTAAGATCGCGTGCCTCCAGTTCATCCTTGCGTGCTGCCAACCTGATAAAGAGAAAGTCCCACGGCCGAACTGCTGTACGTTGCCCCCTCCCCTCCTACCTTCATCATCAACCTTTGCAACAGACGCGTCTTAAACATGTTCGTGCCCCAAAGGAAAATTGAAGAGATTAAATTTTTTTATCGTGGATAGAAAAAAAAAGTTTAACTGCCTTCGCGTTGCTAATGACTGCCATAAACTAGAACACGTTGTACGCTGCAAAGAACACCAGGAAACAATTTCGGTGTGTTAGATTATGCAAGCCAATGGGTAACATATTTCTTCTTCCTCGCAATAGGGAATGCAATGACATTTTATTTCCTGGAAAAAATATCCAAGATTAACTTATAAAAGTACAAATAAATATGTCGTCCATCAATTTGATGATTTGTCGATCTTTTTTTCTGTTGCAACATGAAAATTACTCAGCTGAATATACAAATCAATGTTTTCACTCAGAATTGTGGGAGAATTTCTACGAATATTTATCACTAATGCTAACTCTTTAGTTTTTTATTACCAGAAGAGAAGCATGTATTATATCAATAAACTTAATATTCATGGTGAACTTTGTAGGTGCAGGTTAAAAGTATTGTTGGAGCAGAAAGCCTTGGAAAGTTTTTGCGTTTTATCAGTTTACATTAAAGAATAAATTTTAATTGACAGGCTTCGTTTGGGACAGTTTCTTCGCATACAAAATTTCTGACACATTAAAATATCGATCATTACGAATAACTTCACAAATTAGTAACCACGTTATTAATAGGCTCCTATAATAACGATGCACTTCTTAATTCTTCTTAGTTTCGTGTAAGCAAGGCAACTTTTGACAAACTAGTTGGACGGCATTACACCCTGTAAACATTTCAAAAGAACTGGAAATTGTATTAACGTTTGATGACTTGTGAATAAATATGGTAATGTAGGGGAAGAAAAAAGACACCAATAATACTCAAAGACCTAAATTTATAATATACTAAGTATTTACAACAACCAAATTTCACGTTTAGATTTTAAAACTAACTAACCATCAACATATACAAACCTGTCTATAGAGCCTAACAAAACTCAGTACAACAAAAAAACCGTGCGTTCACGTACGAAAATTAAAAAATTAATTCAACGAGAGTGGAGAAAATCAGTTAAGTACATACGTCAGGATATTTGGTTGAATATTCGAAGTAATCCATAAAGATAACATATGAAACGTCCGTTTAAAAGTTTTGTATTATATTTGAGCCATTTCTGTCCTCACTTCAGTACGAATACAGAACGATGCATTCTACCTTACCCACAATCATGAAGTTAACAATCAACTGGAAATGGAATGCTGTGTTGTAATCAAAGTCACTTTCTACCACAACATCGCCATATTTTAACACCCAAAACATAGCAAAAATGTTACTTCACCACGTCTTTTGATATATAATAAGTATAAATTAAGTTTTTCCATAGCTATGCATAGATACTGCCATAAATTACAGTCTATTAAACTTGTGTACACAACGTAGCAACTTAATGTTAAGGTGTTTCGCTAACATAGCGCAGACTAGCAACAGGACAATTAGCGACTTCACGCAGTTTCCATGTACTAATGCATGACTGGCCCCCACCTGCATACAGCGAAAAACTATCAGTCAGTAAAAATTGACGTTATGTAGCAAGTATATATATATTAAAAAGTCAAGTACTTGTTTGCAAATGATAAATTAACTTAACTCAGAGATTAAAGTAGAGCAGTTTTGTAGTTTGTAAGTTAATAATAAAGAAATTTAATAGTTAAAAGTTAATAATAGAGAAATTTAAATTCTTGTCCTGTAGGTATTCCTTAAATTTTTGAATAGATATCAATTGCTCATAGCAGAAGGACATTCAAAACACTACAATTTCGCTTAAATGGTTACTGATTTATTTTAATTATCATTTCAAGTTCAGAATTTTCATCACAGAGTGGCGTAGGTAAAATATGCGCATTAAAAGCTGTTATAAGAATATTGTGCTTGTTAATTAGTCCACTGTTAATTTAAATTAAACGTTTCCGGAAGTTAATGTATTTTTTCGCAATAAATAAATATATACGATTAATACGAGATGTGACCCGAAAATAAGTGTAAGTACAGTTTGGTCATCAAAAAAAATTAAACTCATGAACAAATGTTTTATTAAAGGTTTTTCTTTACTACATATCTATGTCACATTTTCACATAGTCGCCATTCAGTTCCAAGCATTGTTTGCATCGCTCTACCAGTTTATTTACCCCCACTGCATAGAAGCTCACCGCCTGGAAATGGAATGGACGCCTTGGCGATAGGCATCATATACTTAGAATACGCAATGCGTGTAGCCTAAGTACAGGCGCTTAGTAAACATCTCCGGTAAAAGTTTAATCGATCTCCAAACTCGAGTCGAAAAATGATGGCTACCGTTTTTTTTAGGACGATTTTAGGACGAAAGGGCTTCAATTTGGTTAACTTAAAGTGTGAGTCAACATTTATAGCAAAATGTACAAAATTACGATTGTACAACTGGTTTAATTTCCAGGCTAAGAACTTATATGCAGAGGGGTTAAATAAACTGGTAGAGCGTTGCGAAAAGTGCTTCGAACTGAATGGCGACTATGTGAAAATGTGATGTGGATATGTAGTAAACTAAATATTTTAATAAAAACTTTTTTCATGAGTTAATTTTTTTAATGACCAAACAGTACTTACTTTCCAGATACGCCTCGTATATACTTGATATTTATTGAAAATATGTGGTACATTTAACTACTTTATCGTTTTCTCTGAATTTAAGAATAAACCACGTGTATGCATTACGCTGAATGTAATACAAGACTGGGAACATTTCTCCATACTTCCAGCCACGAGAAGACACATCCTTATTTCAGGGGAGAGCTCAAAGAAGTAAAAAGGGGAACTGAGGCTGATTAGTAAGAATTGTTTCAGAAATTTTCTTGCAAACTTCCTTTCCTGCGAGCTACTTTCTCCCCTCCATCATTTATTTTAGTCGCGGCGCTAAGCTCGAATGAATTTCCTTTCACGGCCACAAAATAAATTTCTCCCCCTACCCCCTCGCGCAGGGCTTCCATTTCCCACCCCCCCCCCCCCCCCCCAACATCCCCTCTTCAAGCCGCCGCCTCTCGAAAGACGCCCTGCGGCAGACTCAAAATCCACTTCCTACCCGTAACGTACAAGAAGATTGGGCGGTTACCATCCCGCCTTCTTTCTTCCTTCTTTCTACAGCTTTTTTTTTTCTAGAATACTCAGCCGGAAGCAAAAGCTCTCATTTTCATAAGACAGAACATCATAAATATTCAAACCCATCAGAGGGAAGAACACAGTACTTCTCGGAACCAAGTCTCCCTATATTTTTCTCTCCCCTGCCCTGCTCTACCAGCAAACCTTTTTACCAAACGCGAGGAAAGAAATCTCTTCAAAAACCGTTCCTACCATCCACCAGCCGACTGTTCCCTTCCACTTGACAAGGCTGTAAACGTTGACATGATTTCTGGCTTTTTTTTCGCATCCTTCCCGTCAAAGCCATCAAACTTTTGGAGAAATGAACGAGATTTCACCTTATCGACTAGATTGGCGTGTGATTCATTTCAGACTAAATAGGGGGCTTAATATGTTTCAGTTAGTGAGGCGTGTTGTATATTCTTAAGGTTCGGACTCTGTATAAAGCGCCAAATGTAATATTATGTCAAAAATAAAAACATTGACACGCCAATGATTCGGCAGAGATCAGTCATTGTTCAAAATATGTAACATTAGAGTAAGTGACTGGCACAAGGAAAGATAATCCTACAAAACAACATTATTTGTTTCATATTTTATATAACTTTTTGCGAATACCAGTTTATATGACAATCTTGCTAATGGTTGCCGTTTCAGTCAGTTATCTGCAAAAAAATCATCCCTCATTGATAATTTATTTTACTACACCAATATTATAAAATATATATTTTTTGGGCTATAGACCGTCTCACTCTTCGATTACACTACACGGTTTGTGACACGCGCTATTGCCAAATATGTAACACATTACGAATTTCAGGAGATGGGTTTATTTAGATCTATGATTGAAAAAAAAAAAAAACATTTTAAGAAATCATATTGTAATTTAAAATATTTTATACTATCACGATTATAAATTTGTAATAAATCGCCACTTTTTTGACTGAAACTTACACCAAGAAACTGTTCACACACGTGCATTTGTACGAATTCATACGATAATCTTAAAGTTCAATTAATAAAGAAATTAGTAATAATACATACATTTAAATCACTATAGCTACCATTAACTACAGTTGATCAAATATGTATTAATTGCCTTTTTAACACTAGTTTTTGAAAAATACTCATTTTCAACACAATCAATGCGCTCCCTCCCTCGCAGCGTACCAGTGTAGTTACTTTTCGGTGTTACACATTTCATGGTCAACTAGGAACTTTGGTGGAATACGATTTTCTTTAGGATATATGAAATTTAAAAATAAATAGGTACATAATCCAGCCATGTAGAGTCTTAATTAAAGTCTTTATTGACAAGGGGGGAGGGGTGAAAAGTAAACCAACAAAGTACTCTGAAACGCGTTTCGGGAGCAGAATTAAAAAAAAAAAGACGAGCCCTCGCTGTTTTAAGCTCATTATGGGGGAGCCACATTGCAATTCCTGGCAACGCTAGTTTCGTGTTTGTTTTCGTTGCAGGGAGGGGGGGTGGGGGCTCATGAATATTTCATTGTGTTAACCCCGCGGGCCGCAGCGCGCGTCTACGGTAGCCCCGCGAGCTGCTAAGGAGGGCCGAGAGGTTCGCGACAACTCCCAGGAGCTGCCCCCCCCACCCCCCTTTATCCAACAAGTACCCCCTACGCCATCATGGCGCGCGAAGTCCATTAGGCAGGAAACGAATTCCATGGCGGCGTTATCCCGTGCGCGCGCGCACACACACACACACGCTGCTACCCTGTAGTTGCTAGGCGCTAGACACCGGAGCTACCCAGGACTGGGTGCCCCTGGGGGAGTCTCCCCCCCCCCCCCCCCAAAAAAAAAATGGACGGCGCGTTATCCGACTAGGACGCATGGAAGCGCTGAATGGGTAGGGGGAGTTGGCCGGGTAGTTTTGCGAGCTGGTTGGACGGAGGGGGAGGAAGGTGGCTGTGTAAAGGCGAATAAGAGGGGGGGCAGCCGTAGTCATTAGTCCCGGGTTCTGTCTTCCCTCCCACCTTCGACCCCCTTCAACACCCCGAGGGACTGCGCAAGACGAAGTAAACACTGGCGATTACAACAGCTCAGGACAAAGAGCAGGGGAAGGGAGGGGTGTTGTAGTAAAGGGGTGTAGGGGAGGGTGGTGTCCACAGTTGGGCCCCTTCATACGCCCCTCTTACTCCTCTCACTCCTTCGAGCGAAATCCTGGTTCCGCGCATCCCCCGCTGCCAAACAGCCGTCCTCTGCTGAGAGGTGTTGGGGTGTGTGGGGGTAGGGGGGAGAGAGAGAGAGTTAGGCTACTTCTCCACTTCCCGCCCCCTCCAGCAGTCATCCAAAGACAGTTAACCTCCCTCCTCCCGCGGTTCTCGCGCGCGGCGCCGGCTCTGAGACTGACCTTGTCGGGAGCTCGTTAGACAGGACGACCCACGTCGAGGGGGAGGGGTGTCTGCCCTAGTGGCAGAGGGCGCGGGGCGGAGCGACCCAGCTGTCCCCACGGCCGCCTTCGTGCGAGCAGCGTCGACGCCTTGTCTCTCGGTCCGCGGGGGGGGGGGGGGGGGGGGGGGGCGCTTTCAACTAGGCACTGGCCCTCGGTCTTAACTGGCAGTATGTTATCTCCTGCAGTCTTTCTTACGCAACGTTGTTTCAAATAGACAGTTCTCAAAAGTAGTGCCAATGTTCAACGTATCATTTTACCCCTGTTCATGGGCGTAATTCAGGGTTGGCAAGGGGTAAAACATGTCAAAATCAGTATTTAGCTACCCCATTTTGAAGTTGGATTATTAATAATTTACAAAAAAATTGTAAGATAATATTTCATAATCATTGCACTTTCTTGATTCGTTATTAATCAAGCCTTATTTTTGGTGAAAATAGTCTTATAAAGCTTAAAAATCCAACAATTTAATACTAGTTTGTTTTTTGTCCCTTTGGAAGACCACCGGACCCCCTCACACGTGGGGGCATTCCACACACCCCCAGACCCCCGGTACTTCTTACCACCCCAGTTAAAAATCTTAAACCACGCCTATCCCGCTGTTCTCATGTAAACAATGCTGGTAAACAAACTGTAATGCTTTTCAGAACCATGAAGTTTGAGACAAGTTGAATGGCACCGATTAAAATCGGCAAAAATGACGAGAAGTTCTGTGAACCCCTGAATGTATACGCAATGCGTAGAGCACGCTTGCAGTACTAAATGGCTGCCTGTCAGTAAAAAAAAAAAAATCGTCCGAAATAGAAAAATATAAAACAAATTTCAAATTTTCTCAATTCGGGTGTGTAACAGAAGATGCTCGCATCTATGGTTTTCCTAGTATTTAAAGGGACAACAAATATGTTATGTCATTGATTCGGGAAGAAAAACATTTTAAAACAGAGAAATCAACGAATAAGGCAGAGATAAAAACCCAAAACCTTAGGTCCACGAGCCAAAAATCTTGACCCTTTCCACCAAACAGTGAGATAAGTTACGTTTCATAGTCATAACGTAGTAGAAGATTTTCTTCGTAAACGTTCTCTCGAAACACGCCATCGGCAAAGGATTCCAACCACACGTTTTAAACTTGTTCTAGTGGGGTTTGATAAGTCCATCTAGTTTGTAATTGGAACGAGCAAAATTTCTCAAAAGGAAAGCACTCAGTAAATTTGAGTTTTTTCAGGAAAACAACCTAATTTTATTTCTCGAAATTAAAACATTTAAAGTTCACAATGGGGGTGGGGGGTGACAATAAAAACCGCAGTCACATTCTCCCGAGTTTGCCCGCCACCTGAGGTGGGATGGTAGTCATTTTGCTTGCGACCGCACTCACTGTTTTCGACGGGTCTTCCTCCCGTCACCGTGCTACCCCCCGCCCCCTCCTTCCTCCTGCTGTAAACATCCTTCGCCGCTGGAACTCGTTCGTCTAGCCAGGCCGCTTTGGCCACGCGATATTGCTCGTGTTTGCGTGCGGGGATAATGTTCGCCGCAACCCGCCCTCGCGCGCTGTGTGCCCTGGCGGATGGTGTTTGTTGACAGGGTGGTTTCCCTCACGACGAGTCCGTCCAACCTGCGTCGAGCTGAAATACCACACCCTTCCACTCTGCTTCCCTCTGCCCGGGTTATAATTAAGGACTCCCATACACTCTAGGAGCTCTGGGCCAAAATATCCTATCCCTGTGAACTAAACTTGCCTCTGCATGGCGCGGTATGTGTGACATACGTAATTTACATTAAAATTATCTATACTCATCTATTTCAAAAGTTCGTTCATACCCTTTTATACTTTAATTGTTCATATTATTTAATAATATAACACTCTAATTTATCAAATCATAACATATTTTGCAAATAATTTTTTTTAAATCAAAACACTTTAAGATTTAAGATTATTTTAATAATCTATGATAAAACTGTAACCGTGGGTCATTTAATCAAAGAATGTTTGTCTTATTTTGCTGTACAAAACTAAACCAAGCCATATGTCTGTAGCTCAAAAACTCTACAATGTGTTACTTTATGTGTTACAGTTGTAAATGGTTTGATTTAAGGAAATTAATTTTATACATTAGAGTATCTTCCACTTATCTTTATATTCTTGAATATGTTGATATCTATCATCAAATTTTTTTATTGATAAAACAGGGTTTATCATAGACGTTTTCAAGGTTGTAGACATCATATTCACCCAAGAAAGCTGGTTAAATCCTTTTCGACGCTTAAATTAGTTCTTGTTAATTCAAGTCTCTACTTGCAATGTACTTGATGGTTCCACGTACTCGGCTCAAACAAAACGTATTAACTAAGGCTAAAAAAAAATTTGGTGCTATAAAAATTGATAGTGCTAAACTTATTCATCCACCTTACAAAATAATTTTATCATGCTATATATAAATTATATTTAATGTTTATCTATTGTTCTGAAAATGTGTGAAATCGTTTCGTAACAATAATTCTCTAATACTATGAACCACGGACCACATTATGTTTCACCTATATCACTTTGAAAATAACAGACACCAAATAAAAAAAAATTCATGATAATATTAGTATTATTTCTCGCTTATGATACACATATAACTATATTTTTCTCATTTCCATGGTCAAAACGAAGGAATTTCTAAAATTTAAAATAATATACTTTGGACGTTGTATTTGTTTTTCTCTGTATAGTTTTAATTCCTCCAACATTTTTTTTGATTCGCAGATATAATTTTTATATTAATATTTTTATTACCTATTTGAACGTTGATTATTATTTAAATGATGTTTGCGATCTGGAAAACTTGAAAGTATAGTTAATCGGTACTCAAAATTGTGGATGTAGGCCAGCATTATCTTTTAAATCAAATAATTTAGATGTAAACGGCAACTGAGAAAAATTCAGCAGCAGTAACTCTATTTTCAAGCACTTTAAAAACTACGATTTCTGAGTTTAAAATGCATCAAAAAAAATTTTAACTGAAAAAATAACTAATGGAATGGTGTCACTCGAAAGAATTTTTTCGCTTTAAACAATCTTATTAGATCAAAAAACAATTTATTTTCTTTTTACAATACGTGTATGCATTTAAGATGATTTTATACACTACGATTTCCCCTTTCTTCTCCTCTTTGAACCACACTCGTTTCTTCACCTCCAGCCCCGTTGAAAATTCAGAACTGTAAAACGGCGTAATAGGATCAAAAAATGGGTAACATTATGTTTTGAAACATGATATAGAAAAAAGAATTGAACATAGTTATATGTTTTTAAAATAAAATTATTGCTATTTGAATTATGTATAATTCTTTTCTGCTGTATTATGTTTCAAAATATAATGTTACCCACCTTTAAACCTATTCGTCTCTTTGATCCTATTTAACCCGTTTTACGGAAGTACCTATTTCAGGTGTTTGACATGTGGATATTTCTCATGTACGACGAACACGTTTGCCTACTTCTCGTCTGCCTTGTACTGAATTTTTCCAGCCTGGCATTTACATTCTGTAAGAATCGAGGCAGCACTGAGTTAAGACACTGGACTGTAACTCCGTAGTAGCTTTAATTAGTTTACTTTTATTTTTTTGGGTTTTGGCACTTGATTTTAAGGATTTCCATAATAAAAAAAAATTAATTGGTTATATAGGATTTTATTAACTAAACAAAATCTATATTTAATGACTTTTTTATTAATTTAAAAGCAAATAATTATGTCAGTGCTAATATGTACTGAAAGCTTTAAGTAATTTTGCTAATAGAGTTTTGGCTTAACTATTCATATGTAACATTCATCTCAAAAATCTTTATTTTTAGTATATTATTCATAAATCGATAAAAAAAAAGTTTTTTCAAAACCATGAGATAATCCGGATCCTATTTCTCCTCTTTAAATGTAATTTGAATGTAATTGTATTTAATGAACTCTCTGTTGAGTCCGTAAAAAAAAAGAGCGCTTGTAATTCAGTAAGTACACTTATAGAAGTGAAACTTCTTAGGCAATTTAAACCTCGAATCGTAAGTATATTTTAAGGGTTAAAACGGCAGAGAGAGAGAGAGACAGAGAGAGAGAGAGAGAGGGAGAGGGGGAGAGGAAGGGAAAGAAGAAAATTTCCTAAAAACAACCCAGTACGAGATTTTTGGCTTTCATTCCTTTTTGAAGTATTTGGGAATCCTAATTTTTTTTGTATTTATAATAAATTTGATTAAAATAAAAATAAATTATTAAAAAAGAATTGAAAAAAAAATATTACTCACAGCAAAATAAATGCTTTGGATATCAACAACTATTCATCAATCAATAATGATTAATTAACATAAAGTATTACTCACTGTTGAATTACTTACACCATAAAAAAACCGTGGGTGTATCAGTTCCTTCAAACAATTCTTCCATTTGGAACACACCAAATCTCTGAACGAAATATGAAATCCATAACAGGTAGCACTATCTGTGCGGGAAATAAAGGGACTGTTTTAAAATCTCTCTCTATCCTGCTTGTTGAACAAGGAGGAATGCTAGAGTCATCTGTGAGTGCAAGGCATTCACAGCTGACTGTAAAGGATACCTGTACCTATTTCCTGAAACAAGCGCATGCGCACACTCTCTTTCTTATTCTTTCGTCCATCCATCTCTCTCGGTTCTATTTAATTTTTTGGGCGGGGGATAAATCATCTTACAAAGAGGCTATAACGGAAACGAGCCCCACATAGTATATTGCATAGTGCTCTCTTTATATATGTTTGGCCAAGTACCTGTTCTCTGTCCTCTCCGCGTATAAACCTGTCACAACAATGTTTCACGAAAACGTTGAAATAAAATTCGGCCTCGAAATTTTATTCCCATCGCACCCAAATAAGTTTCACATCAGAAACTACATATATTCATTCCCCTATTTTTGGACACAATGGTTGGATTTCTGAGAACCTGCGCCTCTTTCTTCAGCCCCTTGGCGCCCAGCACTTGCGGCGTGCGACAAGCAAACCCGCCTCTGAGTGGCTTGCCTGGGGGCCGGCCCGGATCCAATCATAATTGACAGTCGACGCCGCCGGCAACGGCGAACTTGTAGCACGGACACAACTTTCCCCCCTTCCCCGACCAGCGAACACAAACACAACACCAACACGCACAACATCCTGCTGGAACTTCTCGAACTGGAAATGCACCACCGGTGTAACTGTCGCACGGAAATTCAAAAACAAAAAACTGAGTAACCTCCCCTCCCCACAAATCCTTTTCCAATCCCTAGCTGACTGTAAAGTGAATATGCATCTCTTACGTCACTAAACGCACCTATTTGAGAAGACTCACCTGTTTTTGAGTGGTATGCACCTTCAATTAACTAAGAAAGATGGTTAATAGTTATCCAGGGACCTTCGTAAATTTTACGGACACTGAGTTTACTTACTTCGAACATGAATCCAAAAGAAGACTCTTGGTGTATCAGTAAAACATTCAAAAAGCTGGTTAAATATACAGAAAGAACACTCTTCTTTTGTCCACTTTTATTTAGAACGAAACGTACAACTCGACAGTTGAAATACGGCGTTGTTCCAACGAAAATTCATTAATTTGAAAATACGAAGAAGTGTTCGTTTATTTGAATTTAGATTCTTTGTGGAATAGACGCGTTAATACAGCACGTTGGTTTCAACTATATATATATATATAATTTAAAAAAAATTATAGTTTGATGCTGAAAATTTGTCTTCGTTATGGGAGAGAACACCTGATAAGACATTTGCAAATATCATGTTGTATATTGACAATATTATTACAATTTTAGTCATTTCCAAAAATATCAATTAATTGATTACGAAACGCCAGTGACTTCGCAGGATAGAATGTTTGTAGCCGTCAGTTCCTACTTATTCAAGGCCAGACATTTAAATATACTTTAACGAACCTAAATTTCAAAAATGTAACGACAGAAATTTGCTATCGTATTGTCTTTCCGATCGAACCTCTCAGTATTTCAGTCACATTTCCATTGCGCGCATGTTCCAAGATGTTGAAATTAAATTACGTCTTTCTGGTTCGTACTTGCGAAACGATTATCTTATACGTAGCATTATAACATGCTTTTCCATTATCATTAATATTTGTTTGTAAATACTTTTTAACTATAAAAAGTCATTATGTAAAATTTATAGTGTCATTTCTCATTTAGTAAATCCTCCTTCTTAAAACTCAGTCCAGACATCCTAATTATATTTCTCCGTAATTTTCCGCTCCAAACTAATTCTAAAGTTGATATTTTCAAAATATTCTAATGGATTTATTGTTCAAATACTTAAAATTGAGTTTGTTTTAATGTGTGCGCTACTAATTCTCTTATTGGTAATAGGAGGTATGTCACAAATTAAAAATTAAATTATAAGTGACGTATTTAGAATCTTAATTTTTAAGGATGCATATTTAAATTCATTATAAACTTAGTAAAAAATCTTATATTATTTCAGTGGAATATTTGGCATTGAATATTTAATTTCAATGTTTTAGTCTAAGCTCATTATAATCATGTATATATATATGTGTGTGTGTGCGCGCGCGCGTGGAATTTGCATCATATATCTTTGTATACATAAAATATTTACAAACTTATATTTATGTAATAGCTAATATATTCGCCAGTAACAGATTACTCTTTCATGCAAACATATCTACAAGAAAATTTGTTGAGGATATTTCTGAATGTAGTGTGTGTTAGTGGGAGTTTTAATTCACATTACCATTGATTTAAGAGGTTTACCTATGTTAAGATAGTAAAATCTTGGTTTTGGACTAGACTAACATTAATTGCAAAAACTTTACAGTGCAGTTACAAAATGGGTAAATACACTTTCAAAACGTCACTGTTACTAAGTTAAGAGAACTAGTTATAAATTACTAAATGATATGTGCATATTTAAGGTATGTTCTTCAATAAACAGAAACTGAGTTTACCTACTTACATCAACTCACTTTATAAAGTAAGAAAACTCTGAAAAACTTGTTAAGTCCAAAAACCACATCACCCTACTTTCTTCCACTTGCATGTTTAGGCCTACCTGTTTAAAATAAAATGAACACAAAACTCGAAAGTCGGAATAACCTGTAGTTTTCACGAAGTATAATAACTGGGAACCCTTAGTTTACAATAAAAGCATTCTTCGTTGACAAGTCAGTAATAACTTGCTGTAATTTGTAGTGACGCATTTTTTCGTAATGCACGCATCCTCTTGACGTGCTTTTTTTTCCTAAGCCCTGAATGCTTTTAGTTTCCTTTTCAATGTTCTTTTCTCATTCCCATGCAAATAGTAAGCACTAATCGTCACCATCGGAGGACGTTTCAACCTCGCCCCGGTGTCAGCCATGAGATCCGAGTGGCTGAAAAAAAAACTAAGTTCGAGAAAACGAAAAGCAGGTGCCCGGAACACACACACGCGCGACGGATGCCAGACTCGGGGCGCGCATCGAACAGATTGGAGCCGCCACAGAGCGCCCTGGGTTCGGAGATAGCCTGCTTGTTCCCTGTTCCCCCGGGGGTGGGGAAGGAAATGGGGGTGGAGGGGGTGAGACCTCCCGGAGGAGGGCACGTAATAATAAAGCACGACTCTCTGAAGACTCACCCCTTTACCCCCTACTACCCCACCCCCCGCTCCATCGTCCTTCCTGGTCGTCCTTTATACTCCCCGCCCGCGAGAGGACTAAAATCCCGGCCTCCGGCTTTCCTTGCAAGCCCCGCCCACAACCTCTCCCCCCCCCCTTTTATTTTTCCAAAACCCTTCTCTCTCTCTCTCTCTCTCTCTTCGGCCAATTCTGAAAGTCTATTAAATATTAACCAAAGTCAAACAGCCTCCCCTCTAATACATAACGAAGACCAAAAACTCCCATTGCTGATTTAATATTTCAAGGGATCCGCGGCGGCGCACGAGGGAGAGAGCCGTGGGGAGGCAGGGCCGTGTATTTGACAAGAGCTCAGCGCCGCCGTGTTCGCTCCATTATGAACCAGCCGGCGCGCGGGACTGCGAGGGGGTCGGGGGTCGACCCCTCAACTTTTGGGCGACCCCCCCCCCTCCCCACCCTCATCCACTAGGAACTGCACGGGAGGTCTGGAGCCCCCTCGCCGCGCGAGACGTTCACGCGTGGACCACATCGTCGATGTGCGCGGCAGTCAGTGGACCGGGAGTCGCTCGGCAGAAATGTCGGAGAAACGACTGTAGTTCAAACGAGTGTCGGAGAAATGACATCCCCGTCGGATTACTTTCGGTAGAACGATTTTTTTTTTCTCGGTCTGTTGCCAGTCGGTAAAAAAAATTTTCAGTCTTCTGTTTGAAGGTCAAACGATTTTCGGTCCACTGTTTGCAGATCAGGTGATATTTGGTCTACTGCCTGTCGGTAACATAATTTTGGGTCTACTGCCTTGCTACCATCGATCCCCTGTGTACAAGCAACGTTCGACTTGTTGATGCAGGCTTCATTTTAGAGCTAGAACAGAGTTAATGATAATGAGGATGATGAGTGAATGATCATCCTGTGGGTATCACCACGGAGGTATGTCGATGGCACGACAGGAGAAGATGTCAAGATGATTCTGCTGTGGTCAGCCATTGCCTCACGTGGTGCTGTGGTGAAGGGACAGCACAACCGTGGACATGGAAAAGAAATAATGCACAATTGAAAAACCCTTGACCTTTTTGGGAATTGAAGCCTAGACCTTTGACTTGCCAGTGGGAAGCTATGATAATTGAGCCATAATTTGTATTCAGCACAAATTAATGAATTATTTATATGAAGCAATAGTCGCCTGGATTGAAGCTGTTTTTATCACTCCTTCTCTTTCAGATCTTCCTGCATCTATTGATTAACGATAGAGAACCATTATCATCGTTAGTTAACTAGAATATTAGAAATTATCAAATATTATTTTCATTACTTTGCTCAGAAACCTCAAACGTCCAGTTCAAAGAGGAGAGATAGGAGCCGAATTACGTCATCTTGGTTTAAAACATTTTCAGGCCAAAAACAGTTTTCAGTTGTAGAGTTTTAAATTTGGTTTTCGTTAAAGCATAGTTTATAATTTAGTGGACTGTCTGAAGGTTAGCAGGTAGAGACTAGCTAATGCAAATTTTTTTCCCTTTGGATGTGGCTGGAGTTTAATACTGAAATTATTCTTGGAAATGACTACAATTATAAAATTACTGTGAAGATGAATATGTTATATTTGAAAATCATTTAATTTATTATTTTCTTATTAATGGAAGGAAATATTCTTTACGTTTAAATAATAGTTAAGGCCGGTAACACCAATATGGCGTATTTCAATTCTCCATTGCAATCGCTAAAAGCTGATTACAAATATGGACTTTACAGTTTTTTAGGTAAGTATGTTTCACTGCTTCCTCTTCTCACCTCCTCTTCCTCAACACCGCTTCCTTGTATGATTTCTTCATTATCGAAATTCAACAGTGTGCGTGGTGACCACATCACTCACTTTCCACCATAGTGTGATCCGGAGTATTCCCGGAAGGGCACGCCAGTTCCCTCCACTAAGGAACTCGGTCGCTGCTCCTTGGGGGGGGGGGGGGGGGTAACTCGATTCCCTTAAAGGGACAGAGGACAGATGATGCCCACAGGTTCACAGGTCAGAAGTCAGCGAATTCTTGGATGTTTTTCTCTCAGCTCCATCCACCCCCGTCCTCCTTAACACGCCTCTCCCAATTCACACTCAAATCTTTGCCGCAGTTTATACAACAGCGTTTCAAATGGGGTCCCTTAATGGACATGCTTGATCCTTGGCGCATTGATGTGGTCTGTTGGCCTGTTGTATGTTCCTAACACACTATTAACTACGGAACAACCAGGCTACGCTTGAAGTAAAAGAGGTTGACTTCTGTCATTTCCTGTGCTGAATAAAGCCTGAAGTTTGGTTGTATGTGTTAACATTTGGTAGAATTAATCTCGTAAATGGAACGCAAGTCACATGGAACGGAAATGTGTGACCACGGTGATGCTATCTGTGGCGGATGGCTAGGATCGAAGTTCGTAGAGAAAACGGGAAACGTTATAGTATTAATTGTTTGATGAATTTAAACAAGATGGGCAGTATTTTAAAATAATACCTTGTCAAAAATCAGGTGCAAACTGGTGTTTAGTATTTTTTGAAGTCTTTTCCGCATTTATCGGAGCCGTTTAATTACATAGTTTAACATTCGGCTATGCAAATCGAATGATTTAGTAGTCGTTGTAGCTGCTCTGACAGCGAATTCTAGCTGCGGGCGCAGTAACTTCATGTAATTCGTGTTAATAAATTTAATTGAAAATACAAGTTTCATATATTTATCACGCTCGGGATTATTTTAAAGAAATCTACGTTAAATTTCACGTCAGAGTTTCGTATTATTTTGAAAAAGATAACACATGAGTTTGCTCGTTACCAAGTTTAGATGTTTACACATCATCGACACGTACTTAAAGACTCTCTTACATTTTTTTAAGTTTCATATAAATAACTATAATTTATTAGGTACGTATTTTATCAACAATTTTTATTTAGTAAGTAAACACCAAATAATTTATATCCTTTTTTTTACAAAACCCCGTTACTGCCGTTGCCTTAATATTAATTATGGCATTTATAAAACTAAAAAAAAATTCCGTATAAGATTCCGTTTCAGTTGTCATTACTCAAGTACCCTGTTGCGTATAGGCCTATACCGCAGTCAAGATGCTATAGCCGTCCTATTAGTAGAGCTATGTTGTTGATAATTAATATATCGATGCTTATTTAGAGGAATTGTGTACGATACATCCCACAATTTATCTTGGCTCCGGAAACACGGTATGTTTTTATTTTACCAATAGGTTAAGGAAACTAAATAAAATAGCTATTGATTATAAAATGAAATTCGTTAACATATTTCTACGGGAGTAAAGTCTGTGTCACGTAGGTATGAAGCTTTTTGTGTAATGACAGTTTGGAAATAGTTCCCTAGTAATGGTATTTAGAACGTTTTAAATTGGGACAGAAAATTACAGCATTTTGTAAATCGTTAAAATATGATTATATAATCAAATTTTCTAATTTTAATTTAAGTAACTCGAGTATTGAGAACCATATGTCTATTTGTACATTCTGCTGGATAAATACATTTACAACGTTGTGCAAAGCTAAACAAAATATAATTATGTAAAGCGAAGGGGTTATGATTTATTCTTGATGTTGAAAACACCTCGCTTGTATGAAAACACGTTGTTAAAAATTTATAGAAAACTTTTACTTTGTCAAAAACAATTTAATGTTCCCAGCATAAGTTATTGAAATTAATTACTGACATACAATTTTTATAGGGCGTAGTTACTTGTATCGGTGGGGTTAACTTCACTGAAAATTCTTTACAAAGTTTAACTACAACCCAAAAACGTTTTGTATCGTTAGGAGACACTCAATGTAAAAATATAAAGTTTATATTAATTTACAAAAAGAGTTATGTTTGAATCTTTGATATTAAAACATTATAAAAGCACATCTAGGAGAAGGCCATGTCTGGATGATTACATGGTAAGTGTGTGGAGCGGTTTTATTTTCCTTCAGATAATTCTTGTACATATTGGTTAGACGCCCAAAACATTGGCAGGAGTGTAGTTTTTTCTCTGTGGAAACAGTTTTAAATGACACTTATTTATGGAAGTGGCTGTTCTTAACGACGGAAATTCTAAGTCGTTGGTACTTACTAACCAACATCAGACTTTATTAAGCACCATTTCCGCGATGATTTTGATCGGGACAATATGGTGATTCCGTCTCCTGACAAATCCTAACTCCATATGAACCACTATAGCAACCTACTAAACATTTTAAAAAATGTATCAAACGCTCCTCAATAAAAAAAGTTATGTACGGTCCACCATGCCTAAAACTTATATCCACCTTCAGTCATGTTTTATAACTGTCTACGGTCGGCTTGCACAGTCGTTATTTGAGGCGAAGTAAAGTATTACTGAATTTGAATTGCTTCCAATATTTTTCTTGGATTTTAATTACCGTACCTGACTCAAGCCTGCCTTAAAGCGGCCAATGCATGTTGGAGTCAGATTCGGGTATATCTGACCACACACGATACGAACATACTCCGAACTTTGCTCGTAGATTTCAGTATTCGAAACGAGTTTCTATCAAAGCAATTTTCACCTTCAGTGGTCATCCTAGACGAATGTACTGTGTTCAAAAGGTAAAAAGGTAAAAAAAAAAAAAAAAAAAAAAACATAACATGACAGTTGTGGTCTAAGAAGTTGTTGCAACAAAGAACAAGATTCTTACATTCAAATTTAATAAACTTTGTTTTTACTAGTGAGAATATTCAGTACATATTTGCTCAAAAATGCAATTCAAAAACAAAACAAAAATTAGAAAAATAAAAATTATTTAAATAAAAAAGGAGGTAATTTAATCAAAGATCCAGGGGTTATGAACGCCTTCGATGATGCAGCCGCCGTGGTGTATTGTTTAGCGAATCACGCAGACTGAAGCGCCTGGCGTGTTGAAACTCGAGCCCGTGCCGCAACCGCCGGCAGTCGCGCGAGCCAGCGGCGAGGCAGAAGCGAGCCTGGTCCCGCCGGTCTCGCGAGCCAGGCTCGTGCGCGCGTGGCCTGAGAGAATCAGCGTCCTGCAAAAACCGCCAGGAATGCGTCGTACTCGCCTTCCTTCTCCGCCGGCGGGCTCGACAGCAATCCGGCAACAAACATTCCTCGTCTGAGAGAAGCTCGGAAATGTGTAAGCGAGTTGCTGGGGAGAGGAAGGGGAGAACTGCGTTTGAGGTTGCTCCGCAACACAGGACCCTGCGGCTATGGCGCCTGCGGGGTCATTAAAAGGTTTAAATGTAATTTCCCCCCGCGAATTCGACCCTACAGAGGCCTCATCTATTCCACAAAACACTTCCGGCGCCATGCCGCTCTTGCGGCAAATACAAGGTGACACATAAAAACGGGAAATTTTGGCGAACAAATAAAAATAGAATACTACATGCAAAAACAAAATTTTTTTTATTGGCAGTAATGGAATCACTACGACTTGTCTTTTAAAGAACAATAATCAAAATGATCAATTATGACAGATGGTGTCCTTGTCTACGTATACGTTCTTCTAATATGGTGTTCAGGTTCCCCATTGATCGCTGCAACATCTCAGCTGGGACACCACGAATCACGCCTTCAATTCTTTGTTTCAATCCATCCAGTGTCTTTGGAGTCGTATGCACCCGACTCTTGAGGCAGTCCCAAAAGAAAAAAATCACAAATTGTTAAATCAAGTTGATAGTTTGGATTGTTGTTCCTTTAAAGGCAAGCTAAATGGTTCAATTACTGTTAGTAACATTTTTTTTGTTGAATATATTCTATTTTTATTTGTTTGCCGAAATTTCCCATTTTTCTGTGTAGCCTTGTACCTTTTACGGAGTTCACAAATCACAATTCCCAACGTGCTACTATTACTAAAATATAAAAAAAATTTAAATATTAGAAGTCACTTTTGTAATAACGTGTTTTTTTTGTTTTATATTAGCCAAATAATCACCATTCATATTTGCCTGTTGAGGCAGGTGATTTTTCGTAGACGATGAATCTACAAGTTACATTCATTTATGCACGTAATTTATGAGTTAAATAAACATTTATTAAAATTGAAAGAACACAAATACTGTCATACGCTACCCAATATAACTTTTCTGTAACAATCAAACAAATATTCACTTAAATAAAGTGATACTATGCACTTACGTTAAGCTATAAAAAAGGACAACCAATAATTACCGAAAAAACGTATACACAAAAACTTAATATTTATACGAATGTTTCATGACAAGCTATGATAAAGTATAAAGGCAGACCATTAAAGTAAAGGCAGGCCACCAATTACCAAGTAATTTAAATTTAAATACGAGCTAGAGTAATAAAGTAAGATTTCGAAAACAAAAGTTTAATTTCACACTGAAAAAATGGTTTATTTCCTCGACCAAAGTAAATAGTTTGTATGCGGTGAAATAAACATTTAATTATTGTGAAACAGCAGTGTGTTAGATATGTTAATATGTATGAGTAAAACATTGAATACTTTAATAAAACATGGGTTTTATAATTAAAGACAATGCTTTGTTCGCTCAAAACATTTTCCTCCAAAAAAGTAAATTTTTTCTTCTATTCCCTCAAATGCACGTATTTGGCCACATGAATAAATCATTTTGTAAGAAAACAAACTATTTCGTCTAGAATAAATAATGTCCAAAAATTTTACCTCAACATTAAAAAATATTAATGTTAAGTATTTTGCATATTCATTCAGTACTACTTAATTTAAGTATAGGCCTAAGCCTAAGTGTAAAATTCCCTTGTTGATAATTTGATACCTTACAGAGTTTTGAGAAAAAGGTCTTGAATCCAACTGAGGTGGTCACGCTGTAGCATTAATGGTCGGGATAAAACTAAAAACATAAATTTATAATGTACCACTTTATTTAATTCTTCTCACTCATCTACAACATGTATAGTATACTACGCGTAATTTATCCTAACTGATGGATTGGGTGTAAAGGGTGGAACGGGTTTAGTGGTATTGACTCCCTCGAAAGGCTTTGCCACTTAAAATAATTTCCCCTGTGTGGTTGCCTCAAAGTCGGCTCAGTTAAGACTATGTAATTTAAAATCGTGTCAATGTTATCTGTTTCAATAAAGGGAAGCTATAAACTTTTAATTTACTGCTTTCGGCATTGTTGTAATGCAAAAATTTTACAATGCGGCTATCGAATAAATATTCAGGCTATTCTAGCGATAACTATAACAAAAAGCTAAGATAATATAGATTTTTTTTTCATTTACGCTTTCACGATATATTGATATTTCTAATGGTTACACTTAGCTTATTTTTTCCGAAGACTGAAGTCACCATAATGGAAACATTTCGGGGGGAAATAGTCTAAATAATGAAAAAATCAAAGTACAAAATATTTTTTTATTCATACAAAGTTATTTAAAACAATTTCTTAATGCAGCGCTCTCTGATCTTTATACGTCTAACGTTTTCTTGTTATTCAAAAGCGAGATGGAAGTTGGTACTGACGTTAACAACCACAGCATATTTTCCTCAATCTTGTTTTTTGGCACTGAGGTAATTTTGCACCGGATCGATTCGACTGACCACGTTCACGCAAAGAATATCAGATATTTGTTTCTTTTTTTCACAGAGCGATACAACCCAAACACTTCTTGGAAGTATGAAAACATGTCATTAATATAATGTCAAGCGTGCAGTAAGCAAGTTACCTAAATTTTATGTTTAGTGCAGACCCTCCAACTGAAGATCAGGTAATTTTCTTCTCAGCCAATGGAGAAAGCCTATTATAAAGTAGGTTTACTCATAGCATGTGATATTGTACTTAACTGAGAATCACATCGCAGTAAGACTATATTATAGGTGAGTTGTCACATATAATCGTAGAGACTGCGTGCAGCTTTTACATAGTGAGACTTTGATATTTATTCTTTTGTGGCAATACTTTGCCACGATAAAATGATCTAAATGAGTTATGAGTCACACAAATGCTGTGCACCAACTGCCAAGACAGTGAACATTTTTGCAGATCCCTACCAGACCGTGAAATATACATACATTAAATGTTTAATCGCCACTTGAGTTGATTTTAAATGCTCAAAATTTTGACACGAAGAATAGGGTGGCTGATAATTGCAATTAGATTTCACGCTACTGTTGGAAATTGCTCGCCAATGAGCAATCACCGCGCTTCAAGGAATTCTAAGATTCTGCTTTACCTGAAATGTTGTATTATTGTATTTTAATGCGATAATAGTTTTATCTAGGGAAACTTCTACGGGTACTTCACTATATAAACATAGAAATTTATGTTTTGTATCAAATTTTGTTTGCCAGGTGTATGCTACGAATGACTTGTAAAAACTTTCAAAATTTGAGTCATTATTTAAGACGAACTGCAATGTACGATTTATTGGCAATTTTTTGGGTTATTGGGTAGTCTGTCACGCCTCGAAGGATAATAACCTAAAATGAACCAAATTTTTCATTTTACCCAAACCAGAAAGGAGGGAAAACTTGGCAGCAAACAACGAAAAAAAAAAATTGTTTGTGTTAAAGTGCGTGCAAATTAGCCTAGACCCAGAAAATAACGCGATTTTCCAAAGCCTTAGTTGTATTCTGGTTATAAAAAGAATAAGGCACATATTTATGGTTAAATTTTTTACCTGAAAAATTTCTAAGTTCAAGTTACCACAACAAGAAAATGCCCTTGGATTTACATATTAAGTGCCTTTTTTCCAAATATGTATTCATTTAAAAAATTGGCAGTGTTTAAAAAAAACTTAAAAATCCAACCCAACGAGGGGGAAGGGGGGTTCCTTTCACATCTGTTGAGTCAGTGGAGCAGTTAATTAACCTCTGATCACCTGTCACCATCAAGGAAAGCACAATTAGACGAACCTCGACCCGATGGAAGTGAACAAACTTATCCGAGATTTGGTTTTTTGGTTGGGGTGAAGCTGCTTTTCTGCCTCGTACATTAACCACCCACTTCTCCACCGATACAATTATTGATTGTAATTCCTCCAAAGTCTCAACAATGAGGTACTCAAAAATCATCTTAGAATGTTCCAAAATAAGTTGCTTCAAAACTCGTGGTACGTTCATATGTTAGGAGGTGTACAACAAAAAAAATAACCAATCATTAAAATTGTACTTTCAGCACTCTCAACCGGTGAAGTACGAATGGATGGTACGTGTGGTGTTATGAAGTTATGATAATAAAGAGAGTTATGTTAAACAAGACAGAATTAAATTATATGAATAACTCTTTTCTCACCCGGCATTCCGCCTGCAGTTCGCAAACGAGGCCCTCTTTCTCACAGATGTTGGTGTTGTCGCTGAAAGGGCCTCGCATCTGGAACGCGTCAGACGTTGTTGGAAAACGTTCTCGGTACAATCTTTGTGCTAACCTCAGCACTTGCAATGCATGTTGGCCTTCTCTTGATTTGTGGAAGTTTCCATCTCGTTGGAGATCAGCCGCACAAATGACGACGGTTTAGGTGAACTGTTTGTTTATGTTCTTTTGCCGAGATCAACCCTCTGGTGCCTCACTGGTTGATTTCCAAGCATTCATTGAAGGATGACTCTTGCTTGTCTAGTTTGCTTTCTATCACCCCTTAACGTATTCACCAATTACTTTGAATCATTCTGTGTAATTCACAATTCTGGTCAGCTGGCTCAAAAGCTAGAGCTAATTTCTGGACATAAAAAGGATCAAGGAATTTCCATTAATTGATTTTTTGATCTGGGTGTGATTAATCTTCCTCCACCTATGTACTGCGGAAGGCAATGGCGAGACACTGCAGATTCGCGGCTTCTCCAATGTGGCGTTATCAAGGACCCTTATTCTCAGCAAGGAACATCAGGAATCGTCATCACCGTAATTCCCAAGTACCGGAGGACGAGGTAAATGTGTAAAACAAATACTCCTTCATTGGTTTATTAAATATAGATCTCCCTACTTTGCTTTTAAATACTATATCTTGGTCACAAAAATTATCAAACTATAATTATAAGCTTTTAAGCGTTTAAGCTTTTTTTTCCATAATATACACAGATAAAAACATTTTTTATCAAACAAATATTTCAGTTATATGGCAAAACACATATTTACTTGCGGTGACAATATAACTTTTTAGCTTAACCAAACTTGGTGAGTAACAAAATTGATTTGTTACACCTAACCAAATATACAGTTAAGTTGACCAAATCATTTTATGGGTCAACAAAATCTTTCCTACCACTAAATATATGTTTGATTCAAAATATTTTTATGTATTTCACCATATAGAAAGAAATATTTTGTTGAAGCACACAAACATTTCTCCCACCTTACTACGAAACAGCCTAACTACATTCAAAGTGATACTATTTAGTCAGTTCAAGTTTTTCATTCAAATCTTTCCGAAATGAGATTTTTTTATAATTCAAATCATAAATATCAGTTTTATTTTTTTTTAAATTAACTACTCGCATTTAAGTGCACTGGAAACAATTCGTTACATTTATCTGCTGACAAATGTTTGTCTCGTAACCGAATAAAAATTTTAATTATTAACAGACACTTTGTTTACACATGACACATGTGTACATGGTGCATTCTCTGCACCTAAAAAAACTTAGATTTGTTAATCGTAAGCGATAATTTAAAGGTTGGTTAACGCTTATTCATGAGTGGTTCAAAATAATCGTGCGGGCGGATTACCGGTGTTTTGACGAAGAGTGTACAATTACCTTGTTGTGGTTTAAAAATGTAAACCACACACATCAATTTGTTGCCACTAATACGCAAGCAACTTTCGAAATAACATTTATTGGACTATATTTAATTTAATTTTTTTACGATTACCAAAACATTTTCACCTTTTGTAACGTTGTTAATTCATTTTCAAATGCAGCCTTATTTATCTGGTGAAAATTATTTCTTTTCTGTATATTATTGATTCTTCTGTAATTAACTGCAATATACATGATGATATGTTTGCAAAGTGTATATGTGTTAATTTTTTTAAATTAATATAATGTGTAAACTTATTTGGAATGGTAATTGAGTTTAAATACGCTTATAAATTATGCATAAGTTGGGTATGTTAGTTTACATATTACATTATGGTAAATTATTAGTAATCTGATAATACTATGCCATATATAACGTGTATATATAATAATTATTCAGTTTTTAAAAAAATATTGAAAACTATTCTTAAAAATGTAAGTTTTTTTAAGTAAACTAGTGTACATATATTTAACAAAAACAACAAACTAAATAATATATGTTTTTATAAAAACAATTATAATATTTATACTGTAAGTAATCTCATTTTCATAAAGTTAAAATATTTTCTAGTTGGGCACTTTAAATAAATTATTTTCAAAAATTGTATTTCGTTTTAACTTTTTTATTAACAGGTTCTACTAAAACGTAGCTCAGAAAAAAGTTAATACATCAACATATATTTTAAGAATTAAAAATTGGAAATTTTGAATTTTTATGAAAAAATCTTTTTTTCTTATATAACTTACATAAAAAAGATGTATAATTTACGAAAAATACATTACTAAACAAGAAAACGTTTTTGCCTGAGACAAAAAAAATACATGCATAACTTTTAAAATAATGACTTTCAGGAGATTCATTAAAGGTATTTTTAACTTTACTCTACAAAATAAATTGTAAAAATTTTCATGAATTTTAATATTTTTACAACTTACTTTCATTTAAAATAAATGAACAGCTTACTTGTCCAGTGACTAGATCAAATGTTTTATTACTTATAGTTCGCTCCAAAATAAAACCTCGCGAAGTTACATTATTTAATGACCATAGTTAGTAGAACATACATATTAACATGATACTGTTTTGATTACAAGCTATAAACAATGATAATTTATATTAATTAATAATTAAAATATCATTGGTTTTTCTATGGTTCCCTTTAATGCATGTAGTATCGTGATCTTCATGGACATTATTCTTTTTGGATTCAAAGTTATAGATTGAAGTAATGCATGTAATTTTGAAAGTTATTTTTGTATTTATTGTATATATATAAACCACTTTGACCTATTTCTCTTATACGTGAACTGAAGAATGCCACTGGACATACACGTAGCTACATACTAAAATCCAATCAACGGTTTGACAGTTCGACTGGAATTTCATTTTCCAGACCTTCTAGTATTAAAAATCTCGTCAATATGATTCTAGAATTCCTCCAGATATTTTGCCATCGCTACGCAACAAAAGGTGACTACGCAAGCTATGCGACTTTTCGTCGGCCACATACATATATGAATACATACAAACTTTTCAGTTGTTTGGAAGGCCTCGCTTCGCTTGGTCGATTATCGTACTCCGACTAACTTTATATGAATGAATATATTTAATATAGGTTATTGTTAAAAGTTTAACACAAAATATTATTTTGTTTTTAAATAATATTTATTTCAGGTATGATATATTGTGGCAATAGGTTTAAGAAAGATCAAACACTATATTTTAAGCAAAGAATATTTTATGGTTGTATATAAAATGTAACGAAAAAATATTTTGATTATAAAAGTAAGAAGTTTCTGTAGCATTTACTTTTTAAAACATTCATTAAGTAAATACACCTTATTTTTTCTTGGCAAAAAGATTGTGTTAGTAACTTGAAGCATGAATGTAATTAATAGTATATAAATACTATTGTAATTAAATTTTAATATTTTTCTTTATATTATATTGGCAATTACTGTTATGTTCGAAATTCTGTATGTTCGGGTTTCAGACATATAAATAAATTCACACTACTTGCAATTGGATGTGTATTGTCATTAAGATAAAACACGCTTAAAAAATCATACATGTTTAGTTAAAAAGGATTTTAATAAATTGGTGGTAACATTAAATCTAGAATTACTTAAGTTAGATTTCAGGTTTTGCTTATAAACGTTTTGTCAGCAAAAAAAATCTAGCAAATAACACATTAAAACTTAAGTTATGTTTAAATACATATAACTTACAACATAATTAATTTTAACTTATTTTTTAAATCATAATTTAATTGTTGAAAATCCTCAAGAATTTTTAGTAAATACTGTACATTAAAAACAAATTACTAAATATTGCTTGTTATTGTTTTCCATTACAAGTACCAAAAAAACTAGTTTAATTTATTTATGATTTTTATAGTCAACACTGGTTTTGAGTAAATGACATTCTAAGGCTTCTCAAGGTTTAATGAAAAAATTAACTACTCTTTTTCCTATTAAATGGTTATGTAGCTTTAATTAAATAAATTTTGGGTATTTACACATATATTTATGAATTCTTTCGGAAATTTTAAATTTATTACCTCATAAATAGTCATTCGGTAATTAATTAACATTAAACATGTACTAAAGAATATTTCTTTTCTAGCGGTTCTTGATCTTCTTATACTGATATAGTAAGCAAAAAGAAACACTACATGTTAAGAATAGATATCTGTTCAGTCAGTACTGAATTGACGAAATAGTTGGGATAGTTAATAACACAATTGTATATTTTTCAATGATTTATTAATGTCTTAACCAGAATTTATAAGTTAAAGTAATATTTGGTGTAATATTATCACTGTTTGTTTAGGTAATCATTTCAGTAGGAATAATAATTTAATTAACTCTGCAATAGCAGCTTTTCTAATAGTCAAGTTATAGTCTGAAGTTGGCTTGCAAGAATCTTACTTCATAAATCCGTGGTCAACTAATGCCTACTACCAGGATGTAAATTTATGTGATCTTTTCCTATACTTATAATCACAAAACTGACATGCTTGAACCAAAGCTTTTTAATAGGTTAGACGAGTTCTATATAATAGTCTCTAGACTTTTGAACAAACAACCAAGGCAGGAAAAAATATTAAAACTTGTCTGTTATGGCTCTTACACACCTTTCATGAGGTGTTACTACATTTTCATTTTATTACGTTTGTTTTGGTGTTTTTGGGTAATTTACAAATGTTTCACTATATAAGCATCGCAAGTTTGGTTTTCATGCAAATTGTTCTCACAAGATATCTTTTTTTCAAATATGTTAGCTACTTCTAAAAACCACGCAATATAATTTAATATACACGACATATTTATTAAAAATTCAATTTCTTGCAATAATGATAAAACAATATTTAAAGGAAGAACCTCTGGTCATTCAACATGTTTCCTTGCTGTGGATTCGATTCAGTATACATCAGGACGGCAACCACATTGGTAGTGCGATTAATATTCAAATGAATAGCAATAACGTTAGCATCCTACAATTCAAATGTGCCTTAACGTCTATTCGCTATCAATTTAATTCTATCATTAACGCTGTAAAATTGGCACAAAAGTGGTTGGTATACTCAAATCTGCAAGTGGAGATCAACAACATGAATTATACTAAACAGATATGCACGGCCAAAACGTGGTAAACTAAGCCACGGCTTGCTACTTTATCACAGAAAAATTATAAATCATCGGCCTCGTCATAATGTGACGCTATGCCCCCATACATATAATCTTTGCGCCACGCACTCGGCAGCAATGCCAGGAGGAACAGGTGAGCAAAGAGCCACTGTAAGCACGTGAAAACAGAACTCATACAGCGTTACAGAGTCAGTCAGTGAGTCAGTGATGATCGCAATGGGGTAATTGGTTCGATGGACCAGAGAGAAGTGGAGCGGGGTGCCTACCCGCTCGACGGCAGGCGCGCCGCGCACGTGGTCGCCCTACCTTGGCCGGCGTCGTCCCTCCGGAGGGGCTGGTGTTGTTGGTGCCCAGGCCCCCGGGCAGCGGCGGCGCGAAGTTAGGCACAGTGAACGGCACGAACAGCATGGGCGTGCTGAGGGCGGTCGGCGGTTGGGGCGGCACTGCGTCCACGCTACTGCAAGCACCACCGCCTCCACCACCACCACCGGTAGCAGCGTCCTCGTCGCCGCCCCCGGCCCGACACCGGCACTGTTCCTGCGGCAGAGCGGCGGGGGCGGCGGGCGGCGCCTGGCTGCTGGCGGCGGCTGCCGCGGGGGCGGCGGCGGCGGCGTGGAACTGGTACAGCTGCTGGGGGTAGGGGGCGGGCCTCACCGTGGACGCCACCCTCGGGCTTCTGGCGGCGGCGGGAGATGAGGCGGCCGCACCTCCGGAGCACGCGCACTGTGTCCGCAGCGCCACGCGACGGGGCTTCCACACCGCACAAGGGTACACGCCCACAAGGCTGTACCCCACGAGTACCGGCGAGGGAGCCAAGGCCGCTGTTGCCTGGATCGCGGCGGAGGAACAAGAGAAGCTGTGTGGCGACGAGGGAGGAGCCCCCTCCCTGGGTTGTACTGTCGTTCCTGGCTGTCCCTCTAGCGCGGAGCCGGTGTGATGTTCGTCCACGTAACCTCCACACGCGTCCTGAGATCACGTGTTTGTAAGCACACTAAGTACTAATGACAACGCTTGCACCACGTGGGAAAATCGTCCAAAAGTTTACGCTCTACACGCGGTAGCAGACAAAAACAAAACCGTCCACAAAAACTTAAAACACTAAAAAATCCGGCATTAATCTGACGTCACGGAAAAATCCCACCTCAGAGTTATCTATCACACCATGTGAGGCCCAGTCACCACGGTCTTCATCCGGCGACAGCCCAAGTGCATCGAAAGCGTCACGACGCGCGTTTTCTCCGTAGGCAAAGCAGCACGCGAAGCTCTCTTCCCTGAGGTCTGCCTCGACGCCGCAAGACCACTCGAGTCGCACGAGAGTCCGACGAGAGTCCACGTGGCAGAGCGCGCTGTCGCAGCTTCAGCACATTGCCGGGGGAGAAGTCGCAGGTGACGAGCGCCGATGGCTGACTGCCGCGAGGGAGCAGAGACGCGCAGCTGCCGCTCGCCGACTGAGCCGCGGCGCGTGGTCGGTCGTCGGGACTCGCGCCGGATGTCTCCCCTGTGCTGCAGACACGCGCTGCGCGCCCGCCGGCTCAGCCCCGATAAATAACAGCCTCCTCTCCCTCCGGTGTTGTCGTGCCTCGCAAACCGGGCGGCCGCTGTACAATACAGCCAGGAGGGGGAAGAGAAGCCCGACGGCGGGGAGGGTGCGCCTCTCTCTCTCTCTCGCTCACCCTGCTGTGTCGCCCTATCCTCCCCTCCTTACCCCTCCGCGACCCCTTCCCCTGGTCCCTTTGCCACACCCCTTGCTCGTCTCACCCCTCCCTGGTTCCACCCCTCGTGGACTCCACACTTGTACAACGCCAGCGCAATCAATGAAATATACGCTACAAAGTGGAGCTGACCTCCTGCAGCTTCAAGTCTGGGCGATACAGCCGCCTGGAAATCTATTCCCTCGTTCTATTGCCTCTTTTTTTTTATTTCCCCTTTTTACCGTCCCTTTTATTTTTCACTTCCGTATCATTCTCTTTCAGATCACAACTTGTAGGATAATGCAGCGTGGTATTACACGCTTCTACAACTGGTTTCCTTCAGACTTGAGGTGTGATCGCTGGCTCCCAAATCTATTTTTTTCTCATTTCGCAATATTCAGCGTAGAAAATAAAACACTACAAAGAATTATTATTTTTTTTAACAACAACTTAATTCTCTATTTGAAAACCAGGCAGGTTTGATTGGACTCGATTTATGCGTCGTAGGTACTCGTATTTGCTGTTGGAATAGGGTACTAACTGTTATCAACTGTTGTCGGATAGTGTACCAACTGTTGGAACTGCGTCGCTAACTAACTTCAAACCATTAAGCAGAAATTAAAGGTACTCTAGATCAATAGTCCAACTACTGTGAGGACGGTGGATTGTTCTGAATAAAACTATCACAAATCTTTATTAGACAACATTATTTAAGTTTTAATAATCGTGTTTTATAATATCGTGCTTATTACGAGGGTAATTCTAAAGAACCCAAATTTGGTGATCGATGACACACACTTATGTTTACACAAACTGTTTTGTAAAACAATTGAACACTGCGACTGTATTTTACTTTTCTACGTAAAGTAACACTTGCCCTAAAGTTTAAAAAGTTCAGTAATTCGTTCTTCAAAATGATCAACCGCCTGAGAATGAGTTCACTCCGTAACATCATCGCTAAATGCGTCGCCATCGTCGAAGTGGAGCGACTAAAGCCAGTGTTACGTGTGGTAGAATATGTACCAGTCTCTCGGTGCCAAATTACAGCTACAAGAGGGGGGGGGGGTGGGGGTGGGGGGGCATGATCACGAACATTTCAACGGAATCGCTGCAAAAGTTCTTGGGTGCGTCTAGCACTGTGTGGTCGATCATTATCGTGAACCCACACGATACGGGAAGTCAACATGCCCCGTCGCTTTTCACATTTTGCAGGATTTCCTACAGCATTCACTTTCACCTGATGCATAATACGAGTCAACTGCCACACAACCATCTAATTCCTTTCCTCAATACTTGCTACAGTGCCACAAAACTGACGTTGCTGTCTCCGACCATTAATTGTAATAAATTGCGCAAACGTAGATGTTTATAATTACCGTGGAAATTCTAAATTATTAGCATTCTTATTATTAATGTAATTTTTAATGTACTCCTGAAAAACGTTCTTATTGCTTCACAGTTGAAAAAAAAAAGTTTTGCCACTCTAAAATGTAATGCTTTGGCAGAATAATGGTTAATTTGGTAGAAAATTAGTAGAATATACTTTATATAAAAATGCGACACTTTTGATGTTTGGAATTTTTTTTATAAACTACGGTTCTACTATTGAATCTATGTGGTTGAAATTTCGATCAAAGGTAGCCAGAAAACTGGATTACCACGTATGGTGAATGTTGTTACAAAAATGTCACCCTATATATATTTAAAAATAGTATAAGTAATGCTCAATGACAAAAAATCATATACAGAAAAATATTAGGTATGAATAATAAACAAAATAAAGCATTGCCTTTCGCTCTAAATGCAAGTAATCAAGCAATGTTCTCATTTTAAACTCAAAACATTGGATTTTTATGTGATCACATTCTAAAATAATATGATTTTCGAATTTAGCTATGCGCACAATATCTCTACTCAAAAATACCATTCTAGTTGGCCTAAAAAAAGTATATCATTCTGAAAACTTAATAATGCACCCTAAAATATACTAAAAGTTGCTGGAAAAATTTATAAGTTTTAAATAGAAAATAATTGTCCGAACATTTACCCATTTTTAATGCAGACAACTAAGCTTAAAATACTGTTAATTCCATTCATCCAGCATTTTTTATGACTCATAGATTATTCTAAATAAGAATAACGTAATTAGCGTAAAATTGACTTTTTACAGGAAAGTAGCTTCCGTGCTTTACCTACATATGTATTCCTATAAACTAAGCACTTAACCAATTTATTTTTCCCTTGCGCTAGAAGATTTAATTTTAAAAAAATTTTAAAACCAATAATTTTTTGGAATGTATGAAAGTTTCAAACAATTTTTAAAAGGATAAATATTGTATTCTGTAAAGGAGTAATTAATTTTTGTTCCGATACATGTTGGTCACCCCTTGCAGTAAGGGTTGTTATCATCTTAAATTTTTAAAGTTAAATAATGTTTACAATTACTTTTGACTAAATGGATAATGGGCCTACTAAGTAAGTAATTTTTTATCCTTTAATACTTGTTCTACCTCTTGAGCGTATGGTTGGTATTATGAAAACATTTCAAACTAAAGGTATCAAAACTTCAAACGGATGTTTTCCTCCTTAGTCTTATTTTGCCAATTAACTCTTGACCGAAACTTTAATAGGTAAACTTTCCTATAAATCTATGAATCTTCCGTGTTTTGAATCACCACAAGAGCTATAGCAATGTTTAAAGTTACTCTAAAAATTTTGTTTGCGTATTGTTTAGCTTCCCTTCCCTTCAACGACATGTACTAATTCTGGTTATTCCAAAAATAATATAAAAATTTTCATTTTTATGTTATTATTACATAATAATTCATGAATTCAATTATTTATTTGGAAATATTTACAGTGGTTGGATAATATAATGTTGGTGTCTGTCACTAAAACGTATTTTTTGTTACTAAGATGACAGATTTTCTAGTGAAGTGACTTCATATGTACTGATAGATTTTTCTCAGAAAAAATATTTAACGGGACCAAAATAATTTTAAATGTTTGTATCTACCCGAAAATACGAATGCTATGATTGCAAAGAAAAAAAATGTGTTATCTTTTCCTATAATAAACTGCTGGTTTTACTCCTTTGCACCGATAGTTTTTTTTTAATTTAATAATACTTATAGTAGTAAGTATGAATATTCGTTAGCCATAGAGCCTTATAATAATGAGATCAGGGTCTCCCTATGTAGTAGATTGTTTTCTAACTACCTAGTGTGTTTTTAAAATAGGTATATGGTGTTAAAAAAATTCTATTTTTTAAATATATATTTTACAGCTATAGTGGTATTAACTGTCAGGTAACTATAATAATCACTAACATGTCTCTAGTCTGTAAGTTATTCTTACTAAACAAGTGCTTAGCCAATTTCGAATCCTTTCAGATAGACTGTAGGTGTTTAAATTTGCTAAGCGTTGCTGAAAAACGATTAAAGAATATATTACCAATTTAAGTTTGTGTTCTCATATTGGTTTAAAATTTCTCAGCGATACAACGGAAGAAACAACATAAATATCAAATAAATTGCTACTTGCACAGATGTGCCATCAACGCAGAGCACATAACGTGAGACATGTTTGTAATTTGTGATCATATCTGACCAAAAGGTAAATTGTTGTTTTAGAGAAATAATAAAATTAAAAGTTCATTCCATATTGCTTACAAGATGGCTATATAAAGCAGTTTAATATTAAAATATTTTTTTATTGTATTTTTGTATTTTTATTGATATTTTGAAGGTTTCCAAAATAACAATTTTCAATCGTGTTTTTAGAATCTGTCATGTACTGAAAATATGTTCTAAAATGTTATGGAATACGTGCAGCATAGAGATAGGTGTTTACATTATTGAGCAGGCAAGAAGCATATCTAGATCACTCTAAATTTCAGCTGTGCTGAATTCAATTAGCTTTTATTTTAAAGGACATGTTTTATTTTGTGAAGACTATATTTGAATGGTTTTTTTGATGCCGAGTTGCGTACATAAATAAGGGGGTTATAATAGCAACCGACGACTTGCTATCACTATAACCAGAAATGTCAGCTGCGTTTGGCTGCCATTGGGACCAATTCGTGCATTGGCATTTGCTGTGTCTTAAATTATTTTTATCTATAGCAAGTAATTTCTAAGTTTACTCAAAACATTTAGAGGAAACATTATTTGAGCTTAAAATACAAAGTACTCTTCCCAAAGGAAAAAAAAAATGTAGACAAAATACAATTGACTTCACGAAAAATAAATACTCACTAGTTATAGAATTAAGTCGCTGTTTCGTGTGAGGTCACATTTAAAAAAAAATGCACGATCAAACATGATTCCACAGGTGCAAGGCCTAAGTTATTATAAACACTATTTCCCGATTTCTTGCTAAGATACACGACGTCTATGATCATTCACTAACAAATTATTTAATCATAACATTAAGTAATACGTAGTACATAGATATTCTGGTAATGATTATCCTCATGGGCGTTGTTCGTCGGAAACATCCTGTAATTATTCTACACGTATTTGGTAAGTGTAGACTGTGAGTACTTTTTTTCCTCATTTGCAAATCACTTGGCCGTTACTGCTGTTGTTATAATTATATATTTCAATTACGTTTGCAGTATAGAGTGTTGCAGGGCTCCTGCATTCGCGAGTACACCAAAAATTTATGTATCTTAACATTCTAGTTACATTTGGTCATCTGGGGCGTATGTAAAAACAGCTAATACGCTACAGAATTTTACCCCCTTCTAATACGCTTCAAATTTATTACGGTTTCCTCCGCTACCAGTGGTAACCTTCGCATCTTTAACTGCGCCCGCCCGCTCTTAAAACACACGTTCCGCCTCTTTTTGTTTGTTGGTTTTATTTTTTCCCTTTCGCTTTCCCTCGCCCCAAACTCTTCACTTTCCAAACCGGTGTTTGAACTGCGGTGGACGAGGGGCCAAGGGGGGAGGGGGAAACACCCCTTCGAGGGCTAAACTACCTCCGCACCTCGACCACACGGCGGGCATAAACAACGGTGGTCAGCCGACTGCCCCACCCACCCCCCCCCCCCCCTTGTACCCCTCAAGGCTTTCAAAACCTCGTTTGCGAATACTTTACATGACGCAATTAGCGAGCGAATGCGGACAACATGCCTCGCCCACTCTCCTACTCCCATCCCGCCCACCCCCTCCCCCCAATTTATTTTTCTCCTTCTCCCTAAAACGCCCAAAACTCTGAGGTATAAACAACAGCCACCCTTCCTTCCTCTCAGGAGAGTTGTTCCTCGACTCTCTCCAAGTCCGGCCAGCGCCGCAGAATGTCCCGTGGATGCCACGATGGAGGAGAAGCACAGCTCTGATGCTAGCACATGCCACTTGAAGGGAAAAAAATCCCTCGCGATTTAAAAAAAATTACAAATGGCCCGTTGTGATCGTGTGGTCGGTTCACATTGCCGAGTTAGGTCGGACCTGCATTTCTCGCAATCGGGAAACCTGGCGCATTTGGCCCGGTATACAGTTGTGTGTGTGTGTAAGTTTTTTTTTGTTTTCTGAGTGCTCGGTGTACTCCCGTGATGATTAATAAATGCAGTGCTCCATTAGCTTCTCGTATCTTTTCGATCCCTTAAATGACTCTGATGTTGACGAGACTCTAACCTTAATTCATTACTTTTTTTAATTTTATTTTTAAATTGACAGAAATTAAAAATACACAATGTCCTGGAAAACTGCAGTTCTAGAACATAAGTCGTATAGTTACAACTTATTTTGTCGTGATGAACCTGCAGTGTCAGTTTGTTACTCGAACTAAAAACTATGTATTGAATATATATACAATATTTATATATATATATATACAATATACATTAATATATGTATGTATGTGTACATACACTCGAGGTGTGTCCGAAAAGTACGTACTGTTTGGTCATTAAAAAGTTAACTTATGTAAAGTTTTATTAAAAGTTTTAGTTTACTACATATCTAAATCACATTTTTACATGGTCGCCATTCAGTTTGAAGCATTTTTCGCAAAACTCTACGAGTTTATTTAATAACTCTGCATAGAAATTAGCTGCTTGGAAATTAAACCAGTTGACATTCGTAATTTTGTACATTTTGCTGTAATTGTTGACTCGCGTTTTAAATCAACCAAAATGAAGCCCTTTAGTCCCAAAAAACAGTAGCCATCATTTATTGACTCAAGTATGGAGACTTCTTAGGCCCGGTGCACACGTGCGGACATTGTCCGCGCGGTGCCGCTGCGGCGCCGGAGATGCGTTCTCGGAAGGCTTGACTGATAAGAAGTAATGCACACACAGCTGCGGCGCCGCAGCGGCACCGCACGTCCATTGCACGTCCACTGTGCTTACATTTTTGTCCGTAGATCCCACAGGAACGCTGCGGCGCCGCACGTCCAACTACGTTCCTTAGTACATTGTTGTCAATCGAGCAGTGCACACGTGCGGTATGTTGCCGCAAAGTGAGATGGCAGCATCACGTGAATTTGAAGACATATTAGATGTTGAACTCTTCATCGCAGAAGTTAAAAGTTATCCAGAGATATGGAACGTAACCGTTAAAGAATACCATGATCGTAATAAAAAAGAAGTGCGTGGATCAACATGTGCCGTAAATTTTGCGAATCGTTTGACGAAAAGGATGACAAGGAAAAAAAATGAAATATGTAAGTATGCATTATACTTTATTTTAATGAATGCCTATATGTTAATCTATATAAATACAGACAAGAAAGTAGTGTATCCAATAAACTTTTGTATATCAGGTACACAAATAATACCAGTTTACGTTTGTACACATCCATCTCGTTAGTCGGCATCATTCAGACGGTGCGGTATTTGTCCGTACTGTGTGAATGTGTTTCTGCGACAACTTTGCGGCGCCGCAGCGGTGCCGCGCGGACAATGTCCGCACGTGTGCACCGGGCCTTAAACGTTTCCCGGAGAGGTTTACTAAACGCCTGTACTCAGGCTACACGCATTGTGTATTCAAAGTCCATTTTGCCTATGACCGAGGCGTCCGTCCCATTCCCAGGCGGCGAGCTTCTATGCAGAGGGGTTAAATAAACTAATAGAGCGATGCAAAAATTGCTTGGAACTAAATGGCGACTATCTGTAAATGTGATGTACATATGTAGTAAAGAAAAAAAATCCCTAAAACCTTTTTTCATTAATTTATTTTTCTAATGACAAATCTTACATTTTTTCCGGACACGCTTCATATATATATATATATATATATATATATATATATACTGGTGTCAATTCTTACAGTTGAATCTTATAATTAAGTAATTGTTTTATAATAGCAAAAATATCACACATGAAGTTTTTTAAAAGCCTGTGCAAAAATTTTCATAACTTATAACGGATATATGACATATAAAATATGATTAAAAATACTATTTATAAAGCCTGTGCACATTTTTCCCAATTTCAGGAAGTTTTATTAAATTAAAATATTTAAGAGAAAACTCTCCTTTGTGTCCAACAAAACGAAAACTTTAGCACTGTAGCGTCGCTCCACCCAAACATCCAGGGCCCCCATCTAGAGACACCTACTGTAATCTACATTGGACATACTATTCATTAAAGTATGAAAAATATGGGAAGTATGCAAAAGTGTGCAGAAATTTGCAAAAACAAAAGTCTGTAAAAGTATACACATAGATGTAAAAAAAATCAAAAGTATGTTAGAGTATCCAAAAGTCTAAGTAGAAAAATATGCAAAGTACACATAAACATTTAAAAGTTTCTAAGAGAATACCAAAGTATACAAAAGTATGCGAAAATTTGCGAAAGTAATTGAAAGCATGCAAAATATTAGCACAATAAATAATTTTCTCTTTGTGGACCTTTTAGTAATTGTCTACCAATCCACACCAAAATTTTGAAATTCGGCCTATATGTGGCCTTCATTTTTTTTCAAATTAAAGAAAATTTGCTTACATTCCAATGATGAATGAACATGTAATGTAAATTAAGTGAATCTTTGTAATTCTAAACAGAATATTAAGTTGAAACTTAAGATCTGTGAGATGCGAGTGAAAAAAAGTATGCGAAATTTCCAGATATTTGTACATTTGTACAATTACAAGAAAACAACTTTATCTCTACGAAATAGCAGTAATACTTCATTCGCATTATTACTCAGGCATTTATGCTTTGTGATATCCCAGCACCTCCATAAGTTAAAGTTATTAGTAAACCGTTCCATGCATAGCTTTCCAGTATTAACTGCGGGCATTAATAAGCACGTTTAAACAAAACGAAATAGATTGTTGAATATCCGAATAACTTTTATAGGGTAAAAAATTATTCTTGAGTGTAACACCAAATAAAATATAAAATTATGCGCCAATTTCCGTATATGCAAAAATAACCATAGCCATGTGTTGTACAAAGTCACAGTATCTTTGTTGTATTGTTACAAACTATTTCTCTGCAGATGGTCTCCAAAGGAATAGTTTGTAAAAAGCAAAGAAAAAAATTTTTTTCCGTGTATAAAACACGTGCATGAACTGTAAATCCGCGTCAAAGAGCCGGTTGTCGAGGAGATGTCGTCGGCAGTTATGGGCTTGTCCCGGAGACGCAGAAACCGATTCTTATCGAGATTTATTTAACGGCTCGCTAGCCGTTTTCCCCTCCCCCCATCACTACCCTTTCCCATTTTGCCGTCGATTTTGCGACGCCGACGCCGCTGCTCCTCCCTAATGAACATTTTAACGACACGACGTCCTCAAGCGGCGGTCGTCGCCGGCGCTCGACGTCTCTCCCTTCTCCGCAAGACTCTCTTTAAACGACCCCGTCCCTGCCGTCAACGCCCTCTATACCTCCCCCCCGTTCCCCTTACCCGCCAACCACATTTCCCCGTGGAAACCACGTTCACTCACCATATTGTTTATAACCTTTCCACTCAAGTTATCTTCCAGCGGCTGCTGAGAAGTGCAAGGCTTGAGCGGCGGCAGGAATGATTCCTTCCCTCTCAAAACTCCCCCCTCTTCATTTTCCCCATTTTTTGAAGTGTTATAGGTAATTGTATTTGCCGGGCGACGGTAATGAGTCACGTTATTTTAAGCACCGCCTGCCTTCGCTCGTCGAGGGCGATAGTGCACTCAGAAAACGTGCCTGTGTTTACATATTTTTACACGGGGTTCTTTTACGATTACGAGGTAGTGCTTTGGGATCGTCCATTAATCACGTGAGGCTCGGAAGGAGGGGGGGAGGGGGGAGGGAAAAATCACGAAATATTACAAGGGGGGAGGGGGGTTGTAGAGAGATATCACGTGTATTTATTTTTTCGCCCGATTTCTACTAAACCGAAAAGCGATGCGTGACCTTGACTCGCCGTAGCCAGGCAACAATATCCCCGCCCGCCGCAACATGAACCACCCGGCTCGGCTTGCCAGTCACCAACCAGTAAGACTGTGATTTTGGTGCCGAATACATGCGTAAAGCACATATAAGCCTTTCCTTTATTATTTTTATGCCAGTGAGAATAAACCTGCAACCTAAATCTGTGTCTGGACATTTTTATCACTGTGCTTAATTTTCCAGAATTAAATTAGATGATACCTATATTTAAAGATAATATTCCGAAATTTTTAAAAATATTTTGCACCAAAAAATACACGTGATTTATTGGGGGGGGGGGGGGTGTGTTTGTCTGAAACCTCACCACAAATCACTGGGGGAGGGGGGGTTAAAAATTTGCTAAAAGAAAATCACGTGATTAATGGACGACCCCTTTCAAGATCTGACAATCTGGGAAATAGTAGATTTCATCTGTCTGTCTGTGCCTTTATTACGCGTAGCGGCCTTGAGCCCTGAAAATTGGTACGTGGATTACAATAAGATTTTTTAATTAGTTATGACTTTTTTTTTTGCGAATTTCGACAACGTCTTCCCTATAATCTTTAACGTGAAAATAGCTAACGCATTGTTGATGCCTTATTCACTTTCGGATCTTAATCCAGCCTTTCTGTGATTATCTCAGCCATCATATTGACACAATATTGGTTTAACATAATTTTCAATTTGAAATCTTTGAAAAACTTTAGAATCCAAGATGGTGTATTTATTTTTTTTTTGCTATCTTTGTTGTAATTTTTTTTTTCCATTGTTTGATTTTAATTATTCTATTTCTTTTTTTTTTTTTTGTTCGAGGCGCGGCAGTGGCGTCCCAACAAGGAGGGGCGTGTACTATAAGCAGTGCGAGAGCGTTCTGCCTGCAGACTGCCGTAGCAAAGCCCGGGTGCCTCTATTATTTTTAAAGGGAATGCATTAAAAACATGCGTTTCATATTGAATCAAGCTGCAAAAATTGTTTATAAGTGAAAATATTCTTAAATACCAACAAACTAACGAGAGAAATTTTTTTTATTGAAACCACAGTGGATGTGGATAGGAAGTAATTAATTAAAATTTAATATTTTTTCTAACTTTTTTTTATATTTGCTTACAAACTACATAATTTATTTAATAGAATTGTTATTATCAGGCATGGTTTAAGTTTTAATTTGTAAATATCGACGCTATTAATATAAACATAAAAACATGTGTGAAAAGGGTAAGGTGATGACAGCTTTGTTTCTCCTGATAAATATCAGAAGCTCAAAAGCTTTTATGGACTTAGACTTTTGCGTCATCAGCAGGGTTTCAAAAGTGCGTGGGTGGGAGCACAATAAATAAATCAGTACCAAGAATAGAGCTGTGAACTATCACTGCAGCCATACATTAATTTATCTTCAAATAAAGCTCCATTAAAATACGTTGGTTTACACAAGAGAGCTGTAATTCATCCTTGAGGCAACTGATGCCCATGCTATTGCTTGACATTCATAACACACCCCCTAGCGACACATTAAAGCTCTCTATAATTTAAACGTATGAGCCACAACCGTAGTAAGTTCAAGTAAATTGTACATTATTACTTGTAGTAGTACATAAAATATTACTCACTAACTCAAAGAATCATCGTCAAAGTAAAATTAACACATAAAATTACAAAAATGTACTTTTAGTAACCAAAATAATACAGTAGACAAACAGCATTTTTCAAAGAACATAATGAATTTTCCCGAAAAGCGAAAAAAATAAAATTTTGAATTCATGTACTATTAAACTAGGTAGTGCACAAGGTAATCTGCAAAATAATTCACTTCAAAATATATCAATGGTCACAAGTACAAAACAAACGCCGGCAGCACCAATGATCTAGTGATCCAATAATTCTATGATAATCTTTAAAAAGCCATTAACCCATTGCCTATTTGTCAATTTATTACAAATATCAGTAACATAACTGTGTATTGTGTATTGTGCACAACTTAAAAATCGATTTTATTTGTGTAAGACAATGATCGATACTAACTTTAAGGATATTGTTTTGTTTGGACAACACATGGTGAAATTTAAAATAAAAATATATCACCAAATTAAATTGCTGTACACCCTTGTCACTAAGCATTTGATATTTTTGTATTATTTCTTAATTAAACATGTATGTCACGAAATTACTTCAGGTCTAGAGGGAGCATATATGCAGTATTAGACGTACAATGAAAATATAGTTTAATCAATAGGAGCTGCATCATGCATAACTGATTGTATATATACACGACATTACAAAATTCGTTTAAAATGAGTTATGGTTATATTTGTATTTACTTTCAGTAAACAAATTTAAGTAATTTGTTTTTAGTTTGCATTCACTCCAAAATATTTTGGTGTAATTTTATTTAGTATGACGGATATAATTTTTAATGGCACTTATTTGTTATAGCTTTTTAGTTTAAATTAATCACACATGGTCATACAATTTGTGATAAAAATCTTAGGAGTTTTAGTTTTAAGTACATATATATAATTTTTATAGACGTTAAAATTTCTTCAACTGTCGATGAAAAGTTCCCATTGTTCATTTGTAGGGGCAGGTATTTTTACCGTGAAAAAAAAAAAATTGGGCTCCCGTTATAATGCAACTAGGTATGCTTGAGCTAGAGTTTCTTCCTTGTAATTGTAGGCCGTCTGCAATAGAAACCATTTCACTTATTTTTCCAAGCATTTTAAAACGTATTTGCTTGCGCACAAAATTACTGTTAATCGTATACCCAGAGTAAACATAAACCTGAAAGAAACTCAACCAATAATGAAGTGCAGACGTCCTACATTGATTTTAACACCCAGCTGGTCTCTAAATTGTTTCGCAAAACTAGTGTTGATTCATTCATTGATTTGGCACGTGGTAAGAGGGTTTTCACTTTTTTTTTCGGGCGTCTAAATACCTTACACCCCTTTTCGTTGGATATTGGAACGTTCCGAGGTACTTCCTCCCTCGCGTGGGAGTTGATCTTTCATCGGAGGTCCAGTCCACGGCAGAACAGCTATTCTGTGCCGGCTCCAATTCGTTCGCGAGGCATTACAGGGTCGGATATCGTCACCGGCTATCAAAACCTATTTGGGCTAGCGAGCGGGTGTAACGTAAGATTCATTTGAAGTGCCTGAACAGAAGAGTAGGTAGGTCTATTTATAGGCAGAACGGTATAGGGATGCTGAGCTGACTGACGCCATAGCATTCTTTAACTGTTAAACTTGGCAACTATCAGAAACGTTAATTTACTTTACTCTTTATGAATAACATTCAAAGAATAAATATTTTAAAACTCCTTAAAAATTAATAAATTTTAAAGTAGTTTGCTTTTTACCGTTAATAGCACATGAGTGTTATTTATTGCTAGTTTTACATTATAAGAGTTACTATAAGTGGTTTTAAACATATGCATTGTTAAATGTACTGAATTTTAATTGAATTTGTATTTTTTCCTGAGAAAAATTTTTGTGAAGGGGCTTTGAATCACGTATGAGTAGTCAAATTCCTACATATTGTAACCAAATATTTTTCCTTATATGTTAACAATATGAAACTGATAACAGTTATTTTCTTTAACTTTATAAAGCTCTGAATAAATTAAAAGGTGATACTTTGATCGTTCTGTATTATTTTTTTATTTAGAAGTGTTGACCTGGTATAATCATTTACAATATTTTAATTGTAATTGTGTGCAAGAAGTTTATTTGAACTTTTTTTATGTTTTTAATATAATTAAAAGAATGCTCAGTTTGTTATTTTAGATGCTATTTCTGCACAATATACTATTACTCGAAAATTAATTAACATTAATCTGAACAATTAACACTACAGCTTACATTATTCAGTACTATCAATAAACAGTTATTCTCGAATAATATGACAAATATTTTATCGTTTGTGTTTATAAACAGCACAAATTAACGACATTTTAATCTCAGTTCAAATATCATACAAATAACAATATCCTCTATGTATATTGAATTAATATTCATAAAAATTGACCACTTTTAAAGCTAGGAGCTTGTAGAAGTAAAAAAAGAAAATACTTTCTCTCGGCTAAACCACTTTTCGTGTATTTACAGTAATCAAATATTTATTTTAAACACAGCCTTGTTTATTTTAAAGGAAATTTTGACTTTAGAAACACTTCCAGTACCAAGCAAAAATTTCACATTCAAACTTGCATTCTACAAATAGTTTTATGTATTCAAAGCACTAACTAACGCCAAGAATCTGATAGAAATACTAACCGTTATGTTTGAGATAACTTTGCCAAAATCATACACACGTAATACAGGCAAAATTATATGTACGAAAATATTTTTAAAATATTTAGTTTTGAGTCATAAATAACTTTATTTTTTTGGATGGGGTCGTGACATCCAGCTACCTGCGCAATGAATAAATAAAATGTAATAAACAAGACTATTTCTCAATGACGTACATGAAGTAATGAGTAGGTCTTGTGTACACGTCACGGGTATTCTTCCTGGAAAATGAACGTAATTCACGTTAGCGCCTCCGAGCGACATGAGAATCGTCGGAGGAAACATCCTGTTATTTTCCATTCCAGTCTGCCGACACCTCTCCAAAAAGAGCTGTCAACTCGGCGGCGAAGTTCATCTTTCTTGCCTATCTGCGGAGGGACTCCCGCCGCGACGCCAGCCCTTTGCTTCCCTTCTGTTCCCCAGCCGCCCTCGGCCCCCTCCGACGACTAATTTTCTAATGCCAGCCCGTATTACCGCTAAAAATGTGAGCCCCGCTCGTTACGATGTTACATAATTCCAGAGTTATGAACAAACTCGTGCTCCTTTAATACATGCCCGGAGAGAGCCGCGGCGTTCTCGAGAGAATGATAGGGTAGCGGGGCTAAGGGAGTGGAAAGAAAACTGCCATCAAAGGCCCTTACTTGCTTCTCCTATTACTTTTTTTAAAAAAACTCCCCCTCCTCCCCTTGGGTATGCCCTTTGGGTGCAGCTTTTCCCCTTTATTTCCTCACTCCGAGGAACGAACCGTCTGGTTTTCTCCACCGCCCTAGCACCTTTTCTTCCACCGCAAAACTTCTTCGCTATCATTTCCCTCTGCCGTTCATCATAGCCTCCCTTTTCACCCCCTGCAGACACCTCTACTCGCTACTCTTTCGCCCCCTCCCCAGGTTTCCCAGTCATTCCGCCCGGAGGCAGCACCCCAGACGCACACACACACACACACACACACACACACACCGACGTCATTCTGCGCCACGCACCAGCGGAAGAGCGGTAAAGATATCTTACCGCACTTCAAACTCTCGCCCCACGTATTCTTCGGTTGAAACTGTTTTTTTAATAGTCATACCTTGAGATATTAAATTTATTAAAGTGTCAGGACTGGCATTAGAATGTTTATGAATATACGAGGGATATTCATAAAGTAAGCTCCGTTTCGTCATTAAAAAAATTAACTTACGCGAAAAAAAAAGATTTCATTGAAAATTTTAGTTACTACATATCTACATCATATTTACACATAGTCACCCCTCTGCATACAAGTTCGCCGCCTCGGCAATAGGCATCATGGACTTCCAATTCGCAATGCGTGTAGCCTAAGTACAAGCGCTTAGTAAACATCTCCGAAAAACGTTAAAGCGATCTCCGTACTCGAGCCAAAAATTGATGGCTTCTATTTTTTGGACGAAAAAAAGCGTTAATTTGGTTGATATATGAAACACCAAAAATTACAATAAAAAAATTGTCAATTCATTTAAATTCCAGGCGGAGAAATTATGTGCAGAGGGGTTAAAGAAGCTGATGCAGCGTTGCAAAAGGTGCTTTACACAAAATGTCAATTATGTGAAAATGTAAAGTAGTATTGGATTGAACTAGAACTGTCAGTAAATAACTTTTTGTGGCGAGTTCTTTTTTGAAGTGTAAACTTCTTTAGCCGCTTTGAGTGATTTTTGGTAGGGGCTAAACTTATGGGGTCGCGTCACCGACATGCTGTAATAGCAGTAAGTGAAGTTAAATCGACCACGTGAAAAGTTTAATTTTTGTATACTGTGCATTTCCCAGTGAACACATGACCTAGATAGACATCACTGGTATGTCATAGCTAGGTAAAGTAGTTTTACGTAATTTTGACATACCACTGAAATCTGTAGGTCTTAAAATGATGTAAGGATAAATGATATCATGCTGACATCACATTGATATAATACCAAAATCATTTTCTTACGTACATTTTACGTAGAAATTATGTCACATTACACATTTAAAAACAAAGTTTTAAGTTTTCACTTCTTGTTGACAGCCCCCATGACAGCCTTTTCGTTTATTTTTAATGACCGAATGGAGCCTACTTTACCAATATCCCTCGTACAATTGACACTTGTAGCCATGCGAAAACGAAAACTGACCTATGGTAAAAATTTCTGCGTGTACATTTCACGTTCTCTATTGATCCTACATGCCTGCTGACAAGTTTATGATGGGTGATACGGCTTACCTTTCAGAAGACCTTGACTAGGTAACTTGACCAGTGTTACGCATTAGCTTCGTTTAGTAGTGAAGAAGACACGCATATGTATTGTTCTTTAACCTAGAAAGTAAAGCTTATTTATTGTTAAATTGTGCCCCATTGTGATAAAGTGCTGACACTGATATGTCTTATGGTGGGGGCAGGGTGTTTTAAATCATCTTTAAAACGATTATAATGCCAATAGCTAAGTTAAACAAAAATTACCATTTCAGCTGTGTAACAACACTGATAAGAGAATCTTAATATATTTAGCAAATTTTAAATTAATTAAAATATTTTTGTTTTCATTGGGTTTCAGCAATGAAAAATTAAATAAGGCTACTATCAAAACAACCACTACGAAATCTATCATACCCATATATAATTATTTTTAATGTTTTACTATAACAGCAGTGAAGAACAATATTTTTTTAAATCAAAACAATAATAAAAACTTTATTTTTAAAATTTATGTACAAATAAGTATCCTTCATTGATAAATAATATTTTTATGACGTTTGATTATAAAACCATATTTGTAACTCCTAATGTGCAAACATTAATTTAAATTTTTGTATATTAATGCTTATGTTTAAAAAACACAGCTTATAGAATTGTAGAAGATCAGTAAGCCAGATTTTAATTTTTTTGAACAGAACTGTCTTTACGAAGTAATTTAAAAACGAATTAGAGCAAGCATTAAAAATTTGTTTCATTTTTTTCTGCGTTATTGAATGCAGCAGAGAAAAAGCGATACAAACACGTTTTTCCCATTAATGGTTCACCCTTCCGCCGCAACGTACAAAGATTTATTTATGAAAAATTAAATGTTAAATAAAATAAGGCCAAGCCAATAAGCCTTATTGATTCCATAAATAGCAAAGTAAAACGTAATCGGCTTTGATGCCGGAGCGAGAAAGGAACACCGTGAAAGAAGAGGACAGTAAACGGAAGGGAGGGAGAAAGATAAAAAACAGTCTAAGACCAAAAAAAGTGATCGCAAGCTTCAGGGCTCTTACCAATACATATTATACTTTACACACAGACTACGTTTTTATGTTACTAATATTTTTATTCATATGAAGCATTTAAATAAAGCCCTTGTAGTTTAAATTAAAATGTACGAAAGGATTACCTTCTTAACGTAGTTTATAACTTTACCCCTGCAGAAACAAAGCATTTTCACATACTTCAATATAAGCTTTAAATGCGGATAAAGAATATTGTCTTGTATCAGCCTTCCCATTTGAATAAAAAACCAAATTTTCACGAAACTGATATATACTTATCCCTCATTTAAAGGTACTTCACTGTTTACCTCCGTACTAAATAATACAGTGGGAAAAAATACTGTAAATCTATTCCATTGTATGTTGGCAGTTCGTCAAATCACGCGGGGAAAAATTTGTGTAAACTTATGTACGCGCGTTAGAAGTTTTTTTATTTAACACTATAAACTATTTTCAAATTTATTTTAACAAAACATAATTTGTGGCATGGCCACTTTTTTCAGTTTTTCTTTAGTCATTTTTGTTATTGTTCTTATTTTTATATCGTAAATACGCCCATAATTTTTTTAGAGATTATTTTGTTAACTCACTTTTTTAATTTATTTTAGCCTTTTATAGTTGTTTGCCTTTTTTAATTGAGTTTAGTTCATGCATATCAATATTGGCCGTCAGAGGCCTGCCGAAGGCCGCTAATATTCGAGAAGCTCCAAGAACTATTATAAACATTATAGGAGAAAGAACGTTTAAATAAGTACGATGTTTTTGTTGGAATTAAAAAGATAATTTTTGGATGTAAATATAGGCTTTAAAAAAGACGTTAAATTTATTCAACAAAATGTGTGTAGTTATTTTTACTGAAGACTTCTGAACTTAAAGAGCCGTAGTTCCGCGGATGGCCGCGTGATGAACTGGCGCTGAGCGCAGTGCCGATCAGGGGAGTTGCGAGCTGCTGGGAGTGAGAGGCGACAGGTGCGCGCGGGGAGTGCAGCGGGCTTTGGCCTTTTGGGACGCGTGGGAAAATCAAAGGCACGAAGATGCATCGGAAGAAATGTGCTGGACTTTACTGGTGAATCATGATCTGCGTTTCCTCGGCTGTTGGCGGCACCGCGCCTGGTAGGGGCGATTGTGACGCGGGCCCATTCTGCAGTGCCTCGTGCTGGGCTGCGAGAGGGCAAACGTCGGCTAGGCCTCGAGCCCTGGTGGGTTGGCCTTGTCTGCACTGAAGAGAAGTATATGGTGTGAGTCGTATCTTTTCCTGATTAATAGCTCGCAAGAGGGACCGCAAAATACGTGCTAGAAATTGACATAATTTTTACAATACTGCCCGCGCGTAAAGAAGTTAGCACAAATTTTACGTTACTGCGAGCGCGCAAATTTGTGTGTGGGCGAGAATGATTTATCTACTACCAGGGAAAATTTAAGAAAACTTTCCGGGCGAGAAACTGTGGCGTGATTTATTTGCAACCCGTTCGAACACGTCCATTACAATTTTTTTTAAATTAATCAATCTGTGGCCCTAAATAAACAATAACACACTACGGCTTTAAAAATATGACTTTAATAAAAAAACATTTTAAATGTAAATGTAAATGTGTGATTAACGTAATGCTCCCATTAAATGTATAAGTGTTATAAAGTTTTTAGGTTAGGCTTGATTGTATTTTATGTAAGTTTGTTTTGATAATGATTTAATGTATAAATACTCATAAAGCAACTCAGTAATTATTTTATATTTTTATATAGGTTGGGGCGTATAGATATACGTTGCTATTTATTAACCGTTGTAGTATATGGTAGAAACCATAGGTAATTAGTTATATGAAAGCTGTAAAGAAGTGTGTTTAAATATTTTCAGCATTTTGTAATAATTATCATTGCAAAAATAGTGCGAGGATTTGAACTTTCAATTACCGCACATGAATTTGGTAACTGTTAAAGTGGAATTTTGTAAGTTGTTATGTTCTTTTTATACGTGATATTGAATGTAGCTGCGTATAGCGTACAGGGTTTCTATTTAATTATAGAATTATCTTAAAATGCGTTTGCCTTCTTTTTTTGGTAATGCTGCAAATTTAAGTACGTATATAATTTTATTTCCTGATTTAGAACAATCAAAACTTTTTATTGGTATTATTTGTGTTTCGCCTGCTCCGGTGGTAAACAAGGGTATGGATGTGTCTTTTTTATGTGGCCCATTTTAATTTCTATTTACTTGGAGAGTTTGTGGATTTTGCATCACAACGGATAGAACCCAGTAGGGAGCGGGCAAGTTGTTATCTCTGCTTGTAACAATGGGCAGAGGTGACAAATTAAATAAATACTCAACTTTCAATATTAATGTAAACATACATATAATTTTAACTATTGAATTCTGTACAATAATTGAAATAAAATTTAATTATTAAATAATATCAATAAATATACTTAAAGTTTATTTAATGTATGTATTTTAATTATTTATTTTATAATAGTGTAATAGTTGATAATTTAAATTAATAATACATAAGGAAACATAAGCTCACATATATAAATACACTTGAAAATGTTTTTAAACAGAAATTATATAACTAATATCAGTTTATAATTTCTGGATGCGACTCTCGCGTAGTTCCGCTCCGGCCGATAGAAATCGCTACTGGAGCAGCTACTTCGACTATCGAATCATTCGATTTGCAGAGCGAAGAGTTAAACTATATATTGAAACATCTCCGATCAAAAGAAAAAGACTTGAAAAAATACGAAACCCTTGATTGGACCTGATTTTTTAGTATGAATTTTATTAAAATAATGCAAAACTTGTTAAAATTCATTAAAAGGATAATACTTTAAAGTTTGGCTCATGTAAGATAATCATAAATTATTAAGTAATAAAGAATGTTTTTACTATTATAGAGTTTTATTTTTACCTATGTGAATTCATGAAAAAATTATTTTCGTAATGAACATAATTAATTTAATATTATTTAAAAAATAGGATATAGTCCTACTTAGTATGAAACATCAATCCATTGGACTGAGCTATACATTTAATAATATTCTATCAATACAATATACAAATGAAATATATTCATATATATTTTATTTAAGCACAATTAGTATAATCCAGAAATCTGTACTTCAAAAATTAAACCATTCCACTGCCGAGTATTTAACAACGTTCATTTAACTTACTAACCACGCACTATAACCAAAGCGCTCCAAATCCCGACAAAAGATTATAAGGAGCATACGTATTGTAAATGTCGTAAAACTAACATCCTTATGTTTTCTAAAACTTGGAATTACTCTTCACTATGAATATATTTTAGTTTACTAAATATATTCCAGGGTAGTTTCACTATCATAAAGTTTCATTTGGCAGACCAATTCCATTCGTATTTTTTTTATTGAAAGTGACTATATGTGGTATTATGTTCATGCACGTAGGTCCGCTATATTCCTGCGTGAAAATTTCGTTGCATGGTGCGCGTGCATCGTAAAAATCCACTCTCATAATTATTCCATAACGTACCTAAAGATGTATAACTTAAAGTATAGTTTTAAATTTTCGTTATTTATTTACTCCGTGTAAATTGAAGTGTAACTTTAATATTAAATTCAGGTCATGTACATATTTCTTAGATTGTGAATATTGTTCATGCCACTTAATCAGGTTAAAACTCACGATGTAGAAACAAACTTAATTCTAAATTAAAACACGAAGAATACAATAGTGGCTGACTTTACCGAGCTGTTCCTTGCAGCTCAAGGCGAATACAAACAGCTAACGACATTTCACGGGTGGTTTACCTGTGTGTGCAGCAGTACCTGGCCCAAATATCTATTCAATAGGGTGCATTGACTGGGCAGAGCCGAAGAACTGCCATCGTAATTGTGTTGATGGACCGTGTTCTCAAGCAGACTGGCCATTGGCAGTGTCGTAGCAGCGAAATTATTACGAAAAAAGGGGGTTGTCTGTAAAGACGGTTGACGGACGATAATTTTACGTGATAACGTCATAAGAAAACATTGATGGAAAATTGCATACTTTTTAATTTTCAAAAAATTATTTACAGATTTTGCAAATTTAATTTAAATGATTTGTTTTAATATAATCATGAACAATTAGTTAAATAAATAAACTTAAATCAAATCAATGTCAATAAATTGCTAATATGAAATGATGAAGTTGGACAAATAAATCAAATCTTTTAAATTGCTGCTTTTAAAAAGCCCACCTTAACCTGTTTGATATTATAGAAGATTTTCTCGCACGGTGGTTGGCCGGTTCTTGAACGCTCGGCTCAGGCGGAACGTGACAATGAGTCATGCTTTTTCGTGCGTGCAGCCGGCGTTTAGATATATAACATGTTATCACGTCAAAAGGGTTACTCAGATTGTAATGCACGCATCGTAATTACTGATACAGTTAATATTGAACTCACATTATCAAATATAATATAAATAATAGTAATATCACACTGATTTAATTACAGTAAAAATATTGTGTAGTCAATTATTTCCATTTTTGATACGCATTCACTAGGCTACTACAATAGCATCGTACGATATAGTTTTTGCTTTTGTATTGTTAATTACATAATTTGTGTTGATCTTAGCCTACGCAATTTCTAAAACTTCTTAGATCATCATTGTAATAAGTGAAAGATTGTTTTCAGGCTAGCTAATAGTTTCAATTTCAGGTTACACGAAATTAGTACATCATACATAAGGAAGTAAATTCCTAAATCTTTAAAGTTTTTCTTCAATTTAAATACATTTTATAATATTTATAACCTTAATTGTTAAAAACATATTATAAATTAAATAACGTTAGTTGAACGGTTTTAAGAACGTGAAATTGTTTTTAAATTCCATTATTAGCTTTAACTTAAATCACGTACCAAAACATGTTGTTTACAGTACAGAATATACCGACCTCGTACATAGTCTTTGTCATAAAATTAATTATTTTCAAGATATTATTATTAAATGTAAAAAAAAATTTGGCCTTCCCTAATTGCTGGAAAAATTGGATTTTGAAATTTCAGGAAAAATATATAAATCATAAATCTAAAGGGTTTATTCTAAACTGTAATCAAACTTAATATAAAGCCTTCAGATCATGCTACGATTTAAAAAATGTAATCAAACCCTTTAATTAAAAACGCAAATTTAACTTATGAAACGGTTTACTCATATAATTCGGTTTAGTTAGAAGCAAACCAAATAACACAACATAATGGAAGCGAAATAATTTAGGTATCCATCCCCATTATATATATGAACTATAGGCCTATAAACACTTCACACAAAGCGGGGTAGCTATAGTTGGACGCAGGCAACGTACGAAAGGCAGGAGGGAAACAACCATCCACAAACACAGCATTTTCCTGGAGTGTGGTATCGGGGAAAGAAAGGCCGCGCCGGTATTAGGACCTGGATCGTCCCAAACGCGAATACAATGACCTGTAGGTCGCACCCCCCTTTGTTTCCCAATATTTCGCCACCCTTTCTCCCGGCTTCCACGGGTCTTGCTGGAACCACCGACGCCTGCAGGGAAGGCATGGTTCTATAACCCGTCACCGTCCATCGCTAAGACGCCTTATCTATGACCGCTCGGCATTCGATAAATATGCAAAGGTTGACAGTGAATTTGCAGGAACAACGTGTTTTTTTTTGCATTTGGTGTTTTTGCTAGCAGTTTACAGCCAATAGAAAACATATAAACAAAAACAAAACTGTTGGACATTCATAAAACGCAGTCTTGATGTTTCTATCCTGTTATGCATGTTCCACAATTTATTATATTAAATATTTAATTCATTATGCATTATATACCGATTAGTTTTCTGTGCAGTGCAAGTTTTATAGACATTTATCTGCATCGCAATACACCCTTCACGTATCGGACTCAGGATAAAATGAAAACCTTTAATATGCCAAAGTTGGTTATTGTTATTAAAAACTATTTAATAAGTTCAATAAATATTTTGTAAAAATGTAAAAGTAAGAAGATTTAATAAAACAGTACTCTTTAGCAATCTAGTCAAATGTGATTGCCCGTTTTTTATTAATTATGTTTTCAATGGTCATTTGTTACTTATAATTGTATGATAAAACAAAAAAAAACACTTGTTACTCAACGTGACACATTATTGCCATAATCATAATTGGTTATTTTCGTTAACAGTTGATATTAGCTGGCCGATTTGAAAGAACCAAAATAACCTAATGTGCTTTACGTGCCATAAAAACTGTTTAAATTGTTATTTTATGAAACTGCTTTATGTTTAAACTTGGATATAGCCTTAAAAGTGTACTGAAAGTATCATAACACTTTTTTGCACCCCAGAATACTTATCGGGCGAATATGATGATAAAACTATTTATTTAGCATAATAAAATCTTAAATTATTATAACAGGAATTCTGTGCTGTTAATTTATTTAATGCCTGGATATAATTTAAAGAAACTGCAGTAGACATTATAGAGACTGTATTATGTAACAACCAGAATATTAGAGAAACTGAAATACGTTTTTATAAAATTTATGCTTTCTTTATATAGAAGCCGCTAATATCAAAACCTACAATTTTAATATTAAAGATAAACACGAAACCTCTTAAATCTACGTGAAAACTGTTCCGATAATACATACTACTAAGTATTTTATGTACCAGCAAACAGCTCGGTATTTAATCGCCAGCATTCGTGTGTATTTTAAACCTTATCAGAGAACGTCATATAAGTTTTACAAGCGAAATTTTTTTATCACATAAGGAAATCCCAAGGAAATATTCGCTGTTATTAGAAGTTATTTAAATGACACACTTGTATTTGTTTTACTCTTAACTTTTATCAATAATATTTAATTAAGGTGAAATTCTCTGGTTTAAATATTATATGACTCTGTCCCGACATTTATTTTTTTATAATTTAATATAGCAATCTTAGTATTGTGCGCTTAAAAAAACCAAGGAGATAAGAATAGATGAAACTTATTCACACGAAACCTACAATATATAAAACATATAGGCCTAGTTCATGTCATGTACTTATTAGCGAGAACGTGTAGTTTCGAAGTTTTTAAAAGACCAACCTAACTTTTTTAAGATCCATCATACATCCCACCTAAATTATTTCTAAATGTATAGGACTGAGGCAAAACATTAAATTTGAAGAGAATATATTATAAGGCTCGTTTGAAAGAATTATTTCGAATTTTAAATGAAAGCAAGAGACGTCGTCGCCTGTTTGTCATGTTTAAATGGACGTTATAAGTACGTCTGACGGGCGCGTCATACCGTCGACGCCTTAACGAAAGACGACTTTCAATCCATGCACGCTTTTAGTGGCGAACCACGCTCACCCTGCTGCTTCGATGGCGTGGTCTCGGGCGTCTAACAGACGACCCGAGCTGACCTCGGACACACAACTTAACTGGCTTTCCCTTCGATGACCCCCTCCCCGGCTAACCCCGCGCGCGAGAGCCCACCCTTACGCAACCTTGCGGCAACATCCCTTCGAGCAGTCACTGCGTTGTTCCGGTGTGAGGAATGAGAAGGGTGGGGGGGAAGGAACAATTACAACCCTCCTCGGCACGCGCGCGCTAATCACTCCTCCCCTTTCCCCACCGCCCCTCTTCCGCTTTTCCGATGCTGGGCATCCCCCTTCCACCCTCCTTTCCCACAGACCTCACCCCTTCCCCAACGACCAATCGCCTGCCCGGTCCATTAGTCTCACCTAATTACCACGTGATTACGCACCCATGAAACATTGCTGCGACGATCCCTTCAAGGGTTCCTAGTACTATCCACCTCCCCACTCAACACTAACCTTCCTGCCTACAGAGCAGACCTTATCATTCGCTGTATTATCGGATTACATACAATTTTTATGTGCTTGAGATTCCTAGTGTGCTTAAGTGACGGTGTGTGTGTGTGTTTCTATGTTCCTCCCTGGTCCCCGAACACATGCCAAAAGCATGGTCATCGGGAGTGTTTGTGAAAAGAAGAGTGGATAGTGGCATAATTCCCAGTTAAGTTCAGAATTGTATTGAAATGCGTGAGATTATCCTAGAAAGACGCACATTACTGGTCTATTACTAATAGAATTCGTTGGGCCCTTTACCAGTTATTCATTACGCGCAAATAATTTTTATAGTTATTGCTATAATAACGTTTACGTCTTTATTTATTTTATTGAAGTTATACTTCTTTAGGCGCGTTATAAAAAAATGATGAGAGTGAAATTTTAAGATGCGCGCGCATCACTGTAACACAAAAATTAACAGGTTGAAGCTGCGCGCGCACCATGTGACCACATTTTCACAGGAAGATGGTGGACCCACGTGTATGAACATAAACCCACATTAGGGGACATACCAAACGTATTGGTGTGCCAAATGAAACTTTATGATAGTAAAATTTCAATGGAATTTATTTTCGTAAACTAAAATAGTCATAGTAAAGAGTAAATTCCAAGGTTTTGAAAAAACCACATTATTTTGGTATTACATCAATATAATACACATTTTCCTCGTAACCTTCTGTCAGAGCAGTGGTTATACTGCGCGGTCAATGTGCTGAAGGGCCGTGGTTCAAAATTCGGCAGCTGGTATTTTTTTTAAACTTTTTTGTTAAGTTATAGCCTACTTCTTTAGGCGCGTTATGAAAAAATGATGAGAGTGAAATTTTAAGATAAGCGCACATTACTGTAACACAAAATTAACAGGTTGAAGCTGCCCGCTATACCACTCATTAAGTCTCGAAAAAAAAGCTACCAATAAAATAGAAATAGAACCTCTATTAGTCGCGCAAGTTGGCACGCTCGTCGCCTCTGATCACTCTTTTCATATTTATAATATTTATCCACATGTTTCTAGTTTCATGTTTCACAACAAGTGTTTTAGTGTCATACAAGTGCGAATTAATATGTGCTAATAAATTATATTCAGTAGTGATTTAAATTGAATATTTTGATTAATACTATTCACTATTCGTAAATATTAGTAAAAAAAATTTGCCCTTATACTTTTTCAAGTGCTCCAATATAATTAAGGTTAACTATCCGTATTTATTATTTATTCATATAAATTTAAATATTATTAATTAATATAACTAATACTAAATATTATTAAATTATTAATGTTAAATATTTATTACTGGTTATTTAATATTTACAAAATAAAGAAATAAATTTAATAAAATATTTAATAAGAATTTGTGATAAAAATTAAAATAAAACATCAAATTTTAATATTAATTTTTAGTATTTATTATTAAATTGAATAAATAATAAATATTTATAAAATAAATGAACAAATTTAATGAAAACTTTTTGATAAAAATGAAAAGTGAATATTAAAATAAGAAAATTATAAATATTTAAAAAATGAATAAACTTAAATTAAAATGTGTTAATTTATTTTTAAATATATTTATTTTCTTTTAAAATATTAAATGACCAATAATAATTATTTTAAATTAAGAATCTTATAATATTTAGTACAAATGATGTCGTATAGGCTATATTTATTATTCTATAAATTTTATTTATTTAATTTTTCAAATTTAAACTGTACTTTACTGACTGTGTTGACTATCTATTTCCAGCCCTTTTATTATTTTATTGTAATTATTTGAATGCAATTAAAAATTATTTTTAATGATGCCAAAAAAGTATAACTTCTCACGTGCGTACATAAGTACACGCACCCATTTTGTTTTAAATTCTGGGTTTTGAAAAATTGTACAGTAGTTAATGTGGAGAGCGCCCAACAATTATTGTGACTTTTGTTTATTTATTTTTTTAAATTTTTGTTTAACTTATCGTCAACAACGAGACAATACTGACTTCATTGTTTCGCTAGCTTCCACCACTCGAAGTTAGTTGAACTGTTTTCTTTACAAAGAAGGGCAAATTTTAGCAAACGAGCGAATTAACTCGTTACTTGAAGTAACTATGTTCACTCAAAAAAAAAACACATGCGTGTCAGTTTATGTGCGGATATTGCCGAAAGGCATTTTTCGAAAGAGAAGCTTCTTTACAGCTCATTTAAAATAAGTTGATTAGATGAGGTTTTTCGGATAGTAACTAAACGTTTAACGCCCAGAGGGCAGCAAGAAAGTGCAACAATCAGGAGCAGGGCATTCGAAGGCATGTTTACAATAGGTACAGGACACTTGGGTATTTGCGAACTTGCATATACTTTGGCACTTGTAGACTTGTGCCTAGCACACTTGCATACTTGAGCACTCGCATTGGCTTACCTGGTCACATTGTTATGTATTCCTATGCATCCATCTGCGAAGTTTCGCTTCTAACGCACATGGAGGCCAACAACCCATGTTTTTTTATGTACGTAGTCTCTTTACATTGCGCCACTACTGGGCTGTAGGTAATCTTATCGCACACAACGACTTTTCTTAAAATGACACTACGCCGCTTATCATTTTAAAAAAATATTTTTTTTGGAAGGGAGGTTTTATTTCTTAATTTTGAGGACAAAAACCGGTGGCCGACGTGTTATTACAGGAAGGACAAAAGGCCCAATATTTAACATTTTTTTATATTAAAGAGGATCTTCACGCGTGGCGGAAACTAAATCCCAGCAGGACGTTATCAGGGCGAGGTCTCGCAGCTCCCGCGAAGGCATTACACGCGGACGTGTATATAAAAACCGCGCGCGGTAATAATGCTGAGCCGCGATGCTGACGGCAGTGTCACCCCCTCACCCGACCGTCACCCAAGCTGGCTTAGCGCGAGGCGCGCGCCGGACGGGCATGAATAAACAAAAACGGAACGCCCCAGACACGACACGCCAGGAACATGACGCGCACGTGCGTGTGTGCGTGCGTGTGGCGGCTCAGGGTGACTCATGAATATTACATGGCGACTCCTTTCATTTTTAATAAAGCCCCCCCCCCCCCCCCGCCGCTCCCCTCTTGGTCGTAGCCTGGGTCCTGCCATAGCCCTCGGCCGTCGCCGGCAGACTAGCTTCGCGACTGGCCGCCAGGGGCGCTGTGACTGAAATGCCGAGTGACAGAAGGGAAAACTACAATTTCCCCCCCCCCTTTTATTAGAGCCAGGCGGTTCGTATGTACAGTGTAATTTTCGTGCGAGCGACATTGAACGCGTATCTGCGTGTATGCCCGTACAAGAATCCGTAAACGACATGTGTTTGCGTGCGTAAATTAATGAACATAAGTGCACGAAAAGTAACTGCTACGGTGTAGTGCTTTTTTTACACATTTTTGAGCAGTAAAATGTGCAACATCGAGTAGTATTCGATGAAATTGCGCATTCTTGCAGCAATCTAATCATTTCATTATTTTCCTGTGTATAATTATCGGGAATAAAAAATTTCATTAGCTTTGAGCTATGACTAGCTCAAAGAAACTTAATGGCCTTGACCCTGTAGTAATATTGGAACAGGTGATAAACATGTTGTTCAACTGATACATTCGTAGAAATGACAAAACATCTTTGTTATAACATAGCATAGATTCAGTAAAACTATCGCTGTGGAAAACAGGAAGGACGTTTGTGTTAGTAAATTTCACTTATGAAAACTAAAAGGATCAACGGATTTTTAGCTTGATACGCATTTGTTAAACTACAGTTAATAAATTATTATGAATCAAAATTGAAACGTGTTTTAATTTTAATTATCATTTGATTTTTAACTGAATTTATCATACCTAGCTGCAGTGTACGATTGAAACAATAAGTGAACTTCACTATGGTCATTATGACATGTTGCACATAGTTTACTTTAAACTAAACGTTAATTTAAAGGGATCGAATGCAAGAAAACATTTTTCAGTACAAAATATTTGTATTTTATTTTTTCATTCGATTAAAATGCTATCTGAAAATTTAAGTATTGTGGCGTTTGGAAAATAATTAATTTTAAATAAAAATCTTAATACGGAAGGAGTAAAGATTAAAACCGGTAAACACATAATAAAGTGCATGTCTCAGGGAACATATGCATGCAAAATATAATTTATACGGGATTCAGCTTCCAAAGTAAAAATGTATAAAAAGTAAAAAAAAAAGTGAATTCGTCCGAGGCATGAACCTGAAATAGATTTCTTGTCTGTATATTAATTTTATGATGGAAAAAAGAATTCAAAACCCACTGCACAATGACCTTTCAACACCTGCATTTGGCTTTCTGCTACAGTTCTGTAATGTTCTTATGGCAATAATCATTTCAACTAAAAAAACATCCAAGTTTATTTAATGGACACCATTTTTTTGCAAGAAGATTTTGTATTTTATACTCCACGTTTACAAATTGCGGGAGTCATCTCTCTCTATGTGTGTGTTTGTGTGTGTGTGTTTGCTGATACCACTACGTTTGTTACATCGCGCGCTATCTCACTTCCATGCAAGCTTCCCTAGAGACATCGTGCTTGAACCGTAGCGATGAGGGGTTTTATTGTGGCGAAGGGGGGGGGGGGGGTAAGGAAGAGGGACAGCTCGCATGTCAACTGTTTATGTTTCTTCCCCGCGGGCAGAGGCGCGTAATCCCGTCCCGGATGCGCGAACGTGGGTGTCGCTCCTTTCTCGCGGGATGTTGGGAAGAAATGGGGTTTGGCGGATGAGGGGAGAGGGAGGGCGGAAGAGAAGAGATCATCAGCCACGGCGTCAAATGAGCCGTCGCCGTCATCACCAGCGCCATCTCCGCCTCCCGCCCGCGACGACGAGAAGAGTGTTGGGTCGGAAACTCCGCTGTGGCCATTGTCGACGTACAACCCTCCCAAGCCATCACTCACACACACACACACACTCAAACCATACCACCTCTTCTCGAGCGTTGCTGCGATCCCCGCATGAGCGAAGCAATAGTAACGAATGGGTGCAATACTGCAGAGCCCCTAGCCCCTGCAGTCGGATGTGATCAGAACACCTACCTTCCAGCCAGGGGCGCAACAACTAAATTTCCAAAGGGGGCAATTTACCTTATTATAAAGAATCATCGATCCCCCCTATTGAAGTGGGTAGTGGGGTGGTCCTCCCCCGAGAAAATTTGTATTTCAAGGTGGAAAATGGTGCTATTTAAGCAGTTTTATTATATAAAAATTGATTACACAGCACTTTCTTTGCACCCGTTTGCCCCCACTTCAAGGTTTCAGAAGGAAGGGGGGGCAAAATACACTCCCCCCCCCTGTTGTTGCGCCCCTGCTTCTAGGTAAGAGTACTTGGGTTCGATGATTGATTGGCGGGGTCGCACAATGAAATAATTTTTTTTGTTAATAAAAGGGATTTATTTATTTTACTTCATTCCAAACTTTTTATTCTGTCACAGATCCATTATCGTCTCTACACTCCTCTTGGTCTCCGATACCCTAAATATCGACGAGACGTTAAATCCCTAACGTTGTTATTGTCTAACTGGTACGCAGACCCCACCATTCCGAAACAATGGCTTGGTATAGTTCGTTTAATCCCGTTTACGTGATACATTACAGGATACATTATTATTAATATCACGTGGTACCTAAAAAAAAATAGGGGCAAAAATTATTAAATATATGGTATGTTTTGATATCTCAACATTTAACTTACATTGCAGTAAATTTGCAATTTAAAAAAAAGTGTTATAATGTTTGCCATTTTCCCTAACTTAAATTAAATCATATTCAGTACAATAGGTATATATTCAATAGTATGTTTAGTAACCGATGTGTAAGTACAGACCAAACAAAACATAAGACCTATGACTTTGGCAGCTGATGCAAGAGAAATAGTGTTCAATTTATTCGCCTGTTCTGTTCCATGTCGGTAACGGAAATGAGGAAGATTGTCCAGACCACGTCTCTGGCCACAGGTCTCGCACAATACATGCATGCGTGTTGATTCGAAAGCAAAACTTACGGTTGTTTAGCGTTTCTTACCCCTGCGTGATTTATTCGCCGGCCGTCGGATGGCGTTGGGGGTAAAATCCCCCTCCATCCCGCCCTCTGGAATGTAGATTCATCTGGGATGGGCTTGGTGGCAATGGGGAAACCCCCCCCCCCCCCCGGTGCTACAACCTCCCAAGGAGGGAAAGGGGGAAGAGGAGGAAGAGAGAGGACAAGACGAGGGTAATTTCACGAGAAGTGAGGAAGAAAATGAGGTTGGAATGAAGACATCAGCCAGTGACGCGCGCTTATTCATTGCTGGCAAACCCGCAGTCGAATTACCTGCCACGCATGCAAGCTGGCAGTTGGCCAGTCGTGTTGTGAAAGTGATGGGGGGAGGAAGAGGGGAATCTTAGAGAATAAATTGCTAATAGCGAGTTTTTGACTTCGTCATGCGATGCGACACTCGCTCACATTCGTACCTGGAAATGGAATGCCGTCACGTCCATAGAGACCAACGCTTCTCGTTTTTTTTTTCTTCTAATAGTTTTGAGTGCTCCCTTCTTTGTGCGACATGAGAATAAAGTTTCAAGGCCGTTTATTAATGAAAAGTTTTTGTGAAACACTGGTGAAATGTTGCTGACGCAAAAAGGAAAGACACTGGGTACCTGGCCAAAGATATATAAGAGAGCACTATTCTATATACGTTTCTGGGCTCCTTTTAGTTCTCCACTTTGTGCAAAAATTCGACCCCGCTAAAATAAAAATAAAAAAATAAAAAAGTAGAACCGAGAGACTTAGATGAACCAAGGAATAAGACAGACTGCGCGCATGTGCTTGTGGTTTTTATATTTTTGTTACCAGCGTTCTTGCGATCCTCCTTGTTCAACTAGCAATGTAAAGAGCGCGGTTGAGACAGTCCCTGCATTTCCCGCATAGATAGCACTACCTGTTATGAATTTCATATTTTTTTCAGGGAATTTGCGTGTTCCAAATGGCAGTATTGTTTGACGCAACAGTAATACGCACAGTTTTTTTTTCTTTATGGTGTATTTCACTGTGAGTAATATTTATTTTGAAAATTGTCTTCTCCCTCTCTTTCTCTCTCTCTCTCTCTCTCTCTCTCTCTGCCATTTTACCCCTTAAGATATACTTACGAGTCGAGGTATGAATTGCCAAAGAAGTTTCGTTTCTGTCACGTCAACTTAGTTACACGCACCTGTTTTTTTTTTTTTTTTTTTTTTTACTTTACTCATCCTCCCACTTGACCAGAATAAAATCTATCCCATTTTAATGTCCCTTTTTTCAAATCGGATCGATCAGAATATACACAGGCTGTAATGAACATAATTAAAAAAACACAAAACAGTGAAATTTATTTTGTAGTTGTTTGTGTTCAGTGCTAAATGCGTGGGAATATTGGCGAAAATATTAAAAGGTAAAATAAAATTTATAAAATGCTTTATCTAAACTATTTACATGTATTGATTGGTGTTTTAATAATGAAAAAATTAAAAGTAATCTATACAAAACTACTTCCGCTTAAATTCTGAATAATTGAGGAAATAAGACGATATAAAATGAATTGGGAATGTTTCCTAGTTTGCATAAAATCAAAACTTATTTTATTTTTTTTAATAAAGTAAAAGAGCCTATAATTCTATTAATATGAATATGAGCTTAAAAACTCTTGTAAATATGAATTATTTGAGACTAATAGAGATTTGGTGGCAGGTTTTGATGGGGTACGCGGAGGTACCATGATAAAATAAACCAGGACATGGCTTGCGAAAATTTCCGGTTTGACCCCACTGGAAATAACATGCGGATCCTTTTGGTAGGAGGCGAGTGATTTGAATACTTCATACTATAATTGAAGGCATTAATTTTTTTTTAATTATACTTAAATCAGTTACCAGAATTTTTGATTAAATATCTTGAAGACACGTCGAACCCTTGTCGAATGTGTAACACGAAGCCTTATTAGTATTGAAGTTTTTCAGTTAGAGCAGTATTTAGTCAGTTGTCAACATTTCAAAGTGATGAGGATCATGCAAATGTATTAACATCAACTCATCTTAGCAAATTCGTTGTGCTTTTTTAAACGTAATTTTATATTCCCACAGTCTTATTTGTTAAGAATTAATTAATATCTTGTATAGTAAGAATGCACTTTAATTTCACGAATTGTTTTATATAATTCAAAAGACAGTATTAACATACATGGCGCACTCTGTTCCAAGTGGCCGAATGACACTAAGCACTACATAGCAATTAATTAAATGACGAAACCTTAGATTTACTGACTTCGAGTTAGATGCTGAATAATCCCCGTTCGTGCATTTTTGGATTTTTTTGTATGGATGAAAGGTAAGTTAGATAAATTGTAAGTCATCACTAAAACTGTCACAAAAATTATTTCTTTTTTTACTGGTGGGTGTGTTTTTGCATGCCCAAGTTGTGCTCTTAGCTAAAATAAAAGGTTGTTAAGGTTAGGTGAGTTACATTTAAAATACTATAAAACGGTGAAATCGTACGAATTTTCGCACAATTATATTTTGATAAGTTGCAGGAGCGACTGGTGAACTTAGGATAAAATCTGGACTGAGATGGAGTTAGTTAATCATAGCCCCGACCAACTCTCCATCGACTTCCGTTCCATTTTTAAGAAATTACTCCTATCACATGCCGTATACCGAGAGCTAAGATGTTGACACATAAAAAAAACTTCCAGCAATAGTTATGTATGATGTGAACATCTAGGCCGGGTGTTGAACTCGGTAAATCGAATCGCTTCCGCGAAGAGAAGTGGAGAGAAGTGGAGATTAATGCGCTCAACATAACGCCAAGTACTGACTGTGCGTCGAAGGTAACGCGACACTGGGAGACTCGAGGACACAGAGATAGAGGGTGCGGAACACCGCTATGCCGGCGGGGCGGAAGGAACTCCCCCCACTGCGCCTCCCAGTCGAGGTGACGCACGGCTAGGATAACCAATCCACGTCTCCGATCCTCCAGCTAGTCCCGCCCACCTCCCATGGAAGTGTACGCGTTGAACATGCTCGCGGAGTTGTTCCTTGTCTGTACAGGCCTCTTAAATACCTCGACATTGTGATATCAATTTTCCAATGGTTTCCAGAAATAACACCAGCCAAATGCAGGAATCATTCCTTACTGATGACTTTGGCCGATTCCTTCACAAGATCTGAAACGAGTCGTTGAAACAAAAATAAAATTGTTTCATTTGTAAGCAGTAAAGGGTATTCCTTCACTTAAGGGGGAATGGTAACAGAGTAAAAAGCCTGAGATGGTGGAAAATTGTAGGCTTGGGATCTCACTCGGTGTTCAGAAATTACTGCATTCTTGAGGCTTGTAAGGCGAATCATTGGCCCTTTGCCTCGATAACCCTGGTATAAAATTTAACTGTGACTAGTCTTGCGATGGAGCAAACGGAGCCGTTTACTCAGGGGTGTATCAGTGTTGGTGAGGCGGGATGATAAGTGCAAGCTCGCTGATTATTCTAACACGATATCGTCTCTAAACGCAAGGCTCTTAACCGGTGTACAGTCTTCTCGTAGTGCATAATGTAACTTTGATACGTGAGCGGTAACCAATCATTTTATGGCGAAGAATCGAAGATAAAGGTAATGCAAGTCCCTTAAGTGATTTCAGGAATCTGTGGTGTGTAATTCATGCCTAAACACTATTCAGAGAATTCGCATCTTGAACATTTTCTCACTTCTAAAACTACAGAAAACGAAATACAGTAACACAACTACGTTGTAATGCCCCCTGCTGAGTACACAATTTACTGTCACAGTAAATGAGCCCTTTCACAGTTACAGATTAATAAATTCTCCCTGTCATGCGCTTCTGAATCTTTAATGGGCGCCAGTACCCTAAGGTACCCAAACTTAATTATTTATTAGATAGAATAATAAATTTAATAATAATTATAATACTTTTATTGTTTAACATTAAATATATAAAATGACAAAGACGGTTGCTTACACTTGCGAATAAAAAGAAAACAACATATTTAGTAGCTAACAAAATTACGTTGGGCACAACAGATACAAAAGTTCATTGGTTAGGAGATAAAAATAAATTCAGCTAGTTCAGTATTCGTCGATTCGCATGAAATTCAATATCCTTCAAGACTTCTGAATGAAGTCGTACAACATATTAATCGTGCCAAAATTCCAAGAAAACTAGAGGCTTTGGTATTATTCAAGGGCGATAGATTTAAAACAATTATGATAATCAGACAGCAGATGATCACTACCTCAAATAGTGCTATGATGCGGTGACGCGACTGCTCAGGATTCAGCATAGCATATAGTCATACCTGAAGATTTGATGATATGGTTTTAGATAAAGCCCCAATAAAACCATTACTCTCAGAGCTTCGCCGAAGCTCGGGCGTATTTTCCTCGCCAATTTGAGAGACGTAGCGATGCTATATAATATTTAAAATGTCACGTCGGCAAGGCCCGACGCGACAACACACACAAGCCACAAGATGGCACACCGAAGTTTTTTTTCTTCTCTTACCAAATTAATAGCGTCTATAACCAACAATGTCTTTAAAAGATACGCCGATCTATCGGCCAATCACCGGCCTTGAATTAAGCATTTAAAATATATTGCATTTAACATTATTAACATAGAGAAAGGTTGCGAATCTCAAAGCAATTATCCAAAACAAATATAGAAGTTAATTAACATGAAAGATATATAAATTTGTGACAAATAAAAATGTAAACAAATACTGAAAAACATAAATAAATTATTTTAAAGTAAAGTTACAGTGTTCTGTGATCTGATGTAGTATCACAACGTACACTTGCATGCTTAGTCACCTGTACACTTGCACACTTCCATGCTTGCACACTTGAATACTTATACACTTGCATACTTTCACACCCGCGTACTTGCACAATAGCATAATTCTGTGGTGTTATGGAAGAGAGGGTTAAGTCAAAAACATCACATTTTAAGAGAGGTGGAATAAAGTCTAATATTATTTTCACGATCAAATATTAGTCGTTATATTATTAATTATTGATATTTTATACAGGCAACCCAAAACTACAAACCATATAAAGTGTCAAAAGGCATACTCAAATAATCCTTGACTTTCCCTCTCTTCCATAACACCACAGAATTAAGCTCTCGCATACTTGCATGTGTGTATTTCAGCCAAGAAGAAGTAATATAACGAGAAAGAAGGTGCACTTCTAATGCGCGTGGACTGCGCACACACTTGTCTCCTGAAGCTCCGCACAGCGCGTGTGCGGCCCCGCAGGTCGCGGTGGGCGGTTGGCGGGGCTTGCGACGGGCAGGATTGTCCTCCCAGCAGCCGACCCTCCGACAAGCCGCCGGATAAAGACGTGGGGGCCCGCGAGCGGAAAGAAGTCTTCCGCGGGGGATCCAGAAGGAAGAAGACAGATCGGTGCGCGAGCAGAAGCGAGGAAAATCTTCAAAGCGAATGAAGAGATGCTTGCATTTCTCCCGGACGACGGTAATGCAAAAAAGAAAAATATATATAAGTATACAAACAAGGAGAAAGGAAGGGAGGGTAGAGGAAGAAAAAGAAAACCTCGGAGTATAAAAGGATTCCGACTTGAGGGAAGTAGACTGAGATTCCTCAAAGTCGTATCTGGCGGGAGGATGCGGAGATAAGGGCGAGCCGGGAGTTTTCGGCATCTGTTGCTCGGCCCTTCCTCCGTGGGTTGCGAAGACGTTTGTTTCCCTCCTGAGGATTGTGGGGTGGAGGGCGGCTATAACAATGCCTGGGGCTTGAGATTATCCATTCCGATAGCGTCTTGCGAGCGTGTAGTATTAATTAGGCCCTCCAGAGATTGTGGATGACTTTGCAGCTAATGAAAATAAAAATGTTTACTTTATAAAGAGTCCAAATACTCCTCTTTATTTCATCTTCAAATTAAACGGAGATACCGAAGCGTTTCGTGACGGATAAAAAAGTTATTTTTACTATTCGCTTACAAGATACTTTCAAGTTTTTTCATTAAAAAAAGTATAAACTATCACAAAATTCGATATATAAAAATATTGTAGGGTTATCTTTGCAATAATAGTTGTCAAAACAAGTTTATGAAATCTCGTGGTTTGTAAAAGCCAAGGCGAAGGGAACGCTCACCTATGTCCCGAAGATGTCAGGAAATGCAAACATTACTTGCTGTGCTTGTTTCAGACATTAAAAAACTTTTGAAAGTACAAATTTATATCATTGTTGACATTTAATTATTTGTGCCTGTTCCTGTTAGTTAACAATTGTTCCCAGTAACATTACGATATGTACACCCACAATCCCACTTACAGTTTTGTCATATTTTATGTTGCACATGAGTGCTTGAAAACATTTCCAAAGCAGTATTTTCGGTAGCTTGTCAAACAGGTAATTTTTGTACGCTCTTTAACACAGTAATAAATTCGGTATGCTTTCACATCTCTATATTTGTTCCGTTGGTATATGTTTTATTCATTTTGACATGACAAAGTATAATAAATCGATAAACGCCGGCTGCACGCACGAAAAAGTGTCCCGTAACACACATTGTTCCGTTTCGCTGTGTCCCGTTACGCTCATTGTACGCTTGCGCCGCATCTATCTCTCTTCCACTCAATTGGAACAACCATCGATTTGACTTTATCGAGGCATATTAAACTTGAAACACTCCCATTCGTTTTCTACTTTTCCTATCATCGCCCTGTCCTTAACAGAATAACACAGATTGGAAGAAGTTAAATAGCAAACATTTATAAAAGTTATAGTTAAAATAATCTCTTCGTTATAGTAATAAACAAATTTGAATTAATGAGTGCAAATAAAAGTAAATTTATCAATTAAATTGTAGATTTCATTTCACTCCTTCTTTGTATCCATACAAAATAGTGATAATTCAATAATAATTATTCAATTTTATTCATAAAAGTATGCAATCATATCATCAATGTTTTGTTATGACGTTGTCACGTTAAACTATCGTCCGTAAACCGACTTTACAAACAACCAATTTTTTTTAACAAACTTTCACCTTTAAAAGAACTGTAGGTACCAAAAATATTTCAGAAGTCCTTCATTATTCATAAAATAATTTTAATTATGACCATTTAAAAAACTAAACATTTGCATTTCGTAAGAAGGACAGTTAGTGAAAACGTGTTAAAAAAATCAAAATGTATATAGTTAATGCAAGCGATTTTCAGGAAAATTCATACAATTAATTTAAGGGTTTACTTATAAGAGTTAAGCATTGCTTGTACGAAGATAAATCTGACACAGCATTACTCAAAATTTAAAGCCACAGTATTTAATACCTGTTTTCAGAAGGTGAAGAGACATATTATGATTTAATTTTCTTTTCTGCATATGTGAATATGTGTGCTTCCACTCCCTCTCTAATAACATTTCTCCACAAAAAAAGGTGTTAATTAAATTATATGTAAGGATTTTCCAGCTTCACGGCGATTGAATCGTATCTTTGGAATCAAAAAATTGTTTTTTTTTTTTGTTTTTTTTTTTAGTTTAGAAACTCAATTCAAGACATATTTGAAAAAAAAAAAATCTTGACGAAAGATATTCATTGCATCAAAAAGGTTATTCACAATTCAAAATAACTTCTATTGTGATTTTATTACAAGAAAAGTCTAGATTTTTGTCAGCGATATTAACAAATTGTTTTTTTAAATTTAAATATTATATGGAATTTAAACCCTTCTTAGTTAACTAATTTCAGTGAAAATTTGTATTTAGCCACATTTAAATGGACTTTTAAGAAACAAACGCTGGTAAATGTTTGTTGGTCAGCTATCGTCCTGACAGTTTCTTGCATCTAATGACTTGTCTGAGGAAAACGGCATACGTATTCCGAATGCCAAAAAGCCGTGAGGTTTTCTGCTGACTTCTTTATAATATCTGTTGTATACGCTGTGTCTGGTTTTATTTTTGTGTTACTGCTGTGGGGTTTTGGTTGTCAGGTTTCTATAGTTCAAAATCAATTCTTATTGTAAGTGAATTTTGTTTGGTGTGTTTTTCTACTCGTTTCAATAATATTTACAAAACCTTTTTGACTTACAGGAAATCTATTTGTTTCTAGGGCATGTGTGGTGTGTTATTTCCTCCCTATGAAGTAGTCACTCTTGTATGATTTATTTTATACAGACTTTTGTTAAGAAAAGTCCGACCTTTTAGGTTAGTGGTAGATCAGCCAGGAGCCTGGGTGCAATTCCTGGCTAGGTCAGGCAGTTTACACTCATGGAAAGTTTCATTTCCGGGTCAAGAACTTGCTGTTTTGTGTCCCTTTATTTTTGTTTTGCAAATACATTGGGAGACCACGGCAGAATCAACCTGCCGTGATAGCTGCATTTGCGTCGCGCATTTCACTCAACGGCTTCATCCGTGGCCACAATGATCAGAAATGATCATCAAGACTCGCCATCATGCCAAGCCAGATATATGTTCAATTAACATTTATTCAACTGTGTTGCTAGTTTTGTTTTAACGACTCTTCAGAAAGAAGAAATTTACATTTTTTAACGGTCATTGTAATATCGCATATTTCATTTTTACCAGAGTTTCGTTCCGCGTCCTACTATTTGCGAATAGATATACAGGGTACTGTTTGAAACGCTACATTCCCAAAATATGACTTATAATTTTTTTGCACCGTGAGAGAGTTCACGAAAAATAATAGATACCTACTAAAGATGGCTGCCCGTCTACGTCACCGAACGGCGCACAATGCTTCGGGTGTTCACGCGTAATTTACACACCTTTAAAGATTTAGCAAAGGTGTCTGATTAGAAAAAGCACCTAAGAACCATTTCACTTTCCTATGGTAAATCCGTTTCATTGTTTTCTTTATACTATGCATATTTTAGGTACACAAATCTTGATCCACAGTATTGTAAGTAGGATAGGTACGTGCAGCAGCATTTATCTTAAAAAGTCAACAATAAGATTATATGGTCGCCGCTGTAACTTCCATAGGGGCTAGTTTCGGTTCCTAGCGCGTGGAGGCGTAGAGGAATGTGATGTGCGAGCCTTAGTGCACGAGCACTTATGGAACTGAAGCACCAGGTCAGAAAATCCTTAAACATTACTACGTATGGCCGATCATATTGGTGTGAAAACCTGACCTCATTATGTATCTAACTATTTTTTTACACATACCAGGAGAATCGCAACTTACGTTTAAGATAATTTGAGACCCATTGAGTCATTACCAAAAAAGAAGGTCCATTCGAGGACAAATAACTCAATGGTCGTGGGTAGTTATAACCAGCGAGTACAGTAGAAAGTTTATAAATGCTTTTGTTATTCTGTTCTCCACCAACATTAGCCACAAATAGCCTTGGTGACAAGGCACTGAAATTTGTAACGTATTGCATAGTTCAAGCAACAAGAATAATTTCATGCAGTAAAATATTTCGTGCTCCAAAATGTATCAAGCTGCCTAAAAATAAAAAGTAAAGAAGAAAATGTATTTCAGTTCTCATCACTAGAGTAATGGCCAAGTTTCCCTGCAATTTTCTGGAGCTGGAGTAATCTAAGTTATTTTCAAGCTGAAGGATGTCATTCAGTAGCAAGTAGCAAAAAATACAGGTACATAAAAAGCTCTACATTTTATTGCGTTCTTTCATCAAAATGAACTTTTTTTTTTCATGTCTTGAGTGTATTTGTAATTACTTTAAGTAGGTTCCATGGAACAATATATATTATTATGCTAATAAATGTAAACATTGCAAAATAGTTTAAGCAAGAAGTATATAATTATTTTTGTTTGATTTATATACTCTTTTATACAAAAAAAAAATTAATAATAAGAAAAATGCTTAAAAATGCAAATATAAAGGCCTCCAAGATAAAATAATAATTAGGAAATATTGAAATTACTAAATATCCGTATTCAATAAAATTATTTATTTCAGCCCCAATATCGTTCCATACAAACATATTTTATTGTTACGATTTATTTTGGGAGAACTACTGTGTTCTTAAGGGATAGCCAATTTATTATTACAGTTTTATTTATTAATAACGGCTGCACTATACATTTAATTACTGCACTCAAATTCTATGTCCACAACAATAAGTCTTACACTGATCATTGAAACATTAACACTTTCCACTGGATATTGGATCGACAGTGGCTCGCTCTTCTGTTCGCCTCAGTCCGCTTCCTTCGCACACTCACCCACACTGCGCCGCAGTACAGTCCTCAACTATCGCTAGTTGCACACGACTAGCTCGCCAGGTCTTCTCGCAGGTAGCGCCTCCGGAGAGGTCTGGTTGGCTCAGCAAAAGCCACTTGCCCTCTTCACTTCTCGCTGATTGCACGGGTATCGCCAGTATCACTCCCCGAGGGGGAGACTCTCTCTCCTACTCTCAGAACTCTCCGAACCCTCAGAACTCCCGCGGAGGCTGGCGTCGTCGCTTATATACACGTGGCGTCCTTATCAAAGGGACGAGAGCGGCTGTGACGTGTCGCGTCATCCCGGGCCGACCCGACGCCCGAAACTCCCAGAACAGCGACGCATATTCACGCCACTCCACGCGGCGGTCTCTGTAAGCCCGAAATTCCCAGGCCGCTAAAGGTGACGATAGCCCGAGACAGGATGGTGCGTGAGGAGCGGAGGGGGGTGGGTAGCGAGGACTCTTGTAATCCGGCCAGGCCCGCGTGGCATGCCTCGGCGCGCGACGTCAGTGACTGTGCGGGGCCGCCAGCCAGCTCCAAACCTGGCGCGCACCGCGGTCTTGTCTCTCGCGTTCGTAACAATATTATTAAACGATTAGGCAGCAAAAGAAAACAGCTATTTTGAGAGAAAAAATACTTTTTAAAAAAAACGCAAAATTTATGAGCATTTTTATTAGGTGCAAAAAAAATAAAGTTAAATAATGGACTGTCATTACGTCTATCTGGTGCACAAAAATGCAAATAAATATATGTATATATAAATATAATTTATAAAATCTTCTTTCCACACAACTATCAATTGCCAATACTTAGTTCTCATTGTGAAACTTAGTTCTCAATGTGCAGGTGTCCATCGTTGTCTCTGTCCTCTCCCCTCCCCTTTTTTCTTTCTTTTTCTCTCGTGAAACCGAAAATCCGCCACGCGACGAATATCTTTCAGGGCCTTCTTCACAAATCAATTTCAAATACCACACAGTAATCGCACAGATAACGTAACTAGCTCCGAAAATTTTCATTCAACGAATAATTTCACATGTAAATTTGTAATCATATGCTTTGCTTGCTTTAACACTGGTCGGTTTTTACAGTACCCAATTAAGTAGACTTCGATGTTTACAAATGTCAGGTCATTGAATTTCTCATAGTAAGAAATCACTATCTTCGACTAGTTAAACAATCAAGAGCTACATATTTTCACATCAAACTTAAAACTGTGAATGGTTTGTAGTATAGGATTATGTGCAGAGCGTAACTGTGGCTTACAAAACTGTCATAAAACAATTAATAAAAACGTTTCTAGAGGTGTAGTGCAACATAAAGGAAATTGTTTGAAAAGTTTCAGGAAAGCTAGCTTTTTGTTATTTATCTAGGTAATTAAGTTATTATTATACGTTTGGTTTTGAAAAAGTAAAATTTTTAATACATAAAAAAACTCTAATATTTATATTATTTCAATATGAAACTTTTGGTTTTCCGGAATTTTTCACATATTCTCGTTTAATATTAAAGTAAATCAGAATGGATACAGCCCTATTTAAACATATTTGGTGGCTTAGTAATAGGTATTATCTGTTTAAAAAAAATGTATTTTTCCTTATCTGAAAGCAAAATAAACCTCCTGCTACTTCCTGAAAAATGATAAGAGTTCACTGCACTCTCTTCCAGAAAGTATACCTTTCTTTTCCCCCCGGTTCGTGAGAAAACATATTCATGGATTCCGCTCCTGCGATACGGTGTTAACCGCGCTCTCACACGAGTCCCAGCCAATGCGGGAGCATAAAGTGCGTGCCGACGTTAAAAAGGTTTCATGCCTGCACACAACATGTAAATGCTATTGAGGAGGGGGGAGGGTTTCACCTAGCAGATATGCATGAAGCCAAGCAAGGCGCCGATATCCTGCGACCTGCATATTTTCGAACCGCGCCATCTTTGCGAGGAGCTGACTATCTCGATTCGGAACGTAACAATGTTTGCTCGTTCGATTGCAGTTCAGTGGCAGTCTGCAAGTGTGGGGAGAAAATATTCCTCACCTGCGCCTTAACGTTGCTCGTCGCAAGTAAAGCAGATAAGTGGTTTCCACCAGGATTACAGTTAAGCTACTGAGAAGTGAAAACGCAATAAAATGTTATCGGTGCTGACTAAAGAATTCCTTCGGAGTGTGTACGAAACAAGCATTTCGAGGCTCGTCCACAGTTTTAGGCTTTACAGAGGTACGCCTCGATCAAGACGTAGTTTTCACGACTGCAAATATGCTTTTTTTTAACCACAACGTACATTTTTCGCGTAGTCAATAAAAGGAGAAAGTAAACTTAATAAACTTGTTCCATTAAACATTAAGTAACTGAGTTATTTGTAATTTTCGTCCCTAGAGAGTTTTTAACGGGTCAGAATCCTGGATAAATTTGCTTAATAATATCTCGTGGTTGGCACTTGTTTGGATAAAAATTCGTAATACAGCCACATTTAATTGTATATGAAAAGATTTTACTACCAAATTAGACCTTGTATTATGGTTTTTACGAACATGAAAGCAATTTTTTTTTTCAGTCCTAGCACATACTTAATGCATAAAAGCATGTGATAGCTATACATTTTTGTATTAACAGTATGTAGCCTTCGTATAAAATATTAAAATTGTTTATCATTAGTTCATCATTCGTAAATCAATAAAAATTGTTTTTCTCCATACCTTTTAAAAAAAAAGGGTTTATATGGTTTTTGGAATAACTAATTTTTATTTTTTTAACTAAAAATAAAGATTTTTAAGACTAAGGTAATATACGAAGGTTATTCCAAAGTTGTAAACTATATGACTTCATGCTTTAAGTACATGCTGGGACTGACATCAAAATTTTATATTAAGTTCATAAAAACCGACTAGGGTTAGTTTAAAAAGTTTACTTTAAATTGGCAATGCACTGTAACATGTTTTTTTTCTGCTTGGATAATAAATTATAACAAAAACCAAACAGGTTTTATTTTTAAAACGCAAACGCAGTAATAGCAAATACATTTACTCTCCTTCGAAGCTTATTTTTTTTCAGTGGCCTTATACCTCTGGATCACGTATAAAAAAACCCGCCAGAGTCGTCTCGCTTCCGTGAGAAAACATTCATCTCCCGAGAACCGTGGACGTAAAATTACGCGGACGTGTCCCGCGAAGCACACGTAAGCTGTCAGTCCCCTCAGACGGCAGCCGCTAGTTGGCACACCTGTATTATTCCTGCGAACTGGCGCGTGAACAGGGAGTCCCCCGCCGACGCTCTCCCCCCACTTCCCATTCCCGTCAGCCCTGCTTCGCCCCCGGGCTCCAGGGAGACGAGCTCGTTATAAAACAAGGGTTTGTTCCGATACGCCGACTTCGAAGCCCCCTCCCGTCCACGACGTCTTTCCCCCCCCCCCCCCCTCCAACATTCTCTCCCCCGGGTCCGTCTCCGGCAACACCCTCTGAACCCCCCTTCTTGATGGAAGATTCGCGTGTGTCAACAGCTCGCGGCCAGGAGAGGAGAGCAGCGGGGAGGTGTATTTGCTCTGCGTGGGTTGGCGGCCCTGCGCGGGGAAGAGGCAGTTGGCAAGAGCGCGCACAGTTCAAACCCGTGAAGGTTGGGGAACAGGTGCCAAGCGTTTCCACGCCTACCTCTCGTCGGAGACGGTTTTCCTTTGTGTGACAAGAGGACACAAATGAAAAACTATCAAACATTAAAAATACTGTTTTAAAATTATTTCTATGCTATTATTTTTATTCATGATAAAAATTTATACAAGTATGTAGATATATTTGAAAATAAAGTTTAGTCATGAAAATATGGCATTTTAATATGTAAAATTACATATTTACAACTTTAAGTTCTCCTAGCACATTTTCAAAACATTTAAAAGAAGAATATTTTAAAAACCTTAAAACATTTAACACCGTGTCCATAAATAGTACGGGCATATCATAGATAAGGTAATATTTTATATTATACTGCATTATAGATTATATTTTAAATATAATTTTATTTTGTCACATTATTACATATTAATATATTTACTTACAAATTCCTTTACTTTATATAGCAAAACTTTGTTCGTTTTTAGTTTCGAGACTAGTAAAGAACTAATTAATAACGATGTAAAAGGTATGGTATATATTGTTATTAAAATGTTAAAAAAATATTTTTTCTAGAAATGTTTATTTTCCGATAAAAATACCAATTATTTAACAACTGCGTTTAAAACATAACTAGGTAAACAATACGCCTGTTGGTCAACAGTTATCCTATTTTAAAATATATATTAAAAGTTTTTTAAGAGATTTTTAGTGGCAATAACTAAACACTATTTTTAAAAAGTGACTGCGGCCAATTTAAAAAACAAATTAAAAAATTAAATAAAACAATACCTTACCTTCAGTTCTCTATGAATTTTGGTAGGAAAAATAGATTGATCACTGTTTTTAGACAATTTTAGGTACCAAAATATATCAAAGTATATGAAAATACCGGATATGTCTCAGGGGCAACATATTTCGATCAGTTCTAGGCAGTAAAAAATATATGGGGAAATTTTAAATCAAATATTTAGATAATATATCTGCTTTGAAATTAGAAATAAATTTTTCAGATAACACTATTTCTACAAAAATATTATAAGCATAAATGTAAATCAAGACAACTACTATCACAGTAATCTGATAGATATAAATAAAACGTTTTCATATCATCAAGATAGAATCTCCATAGGAATCTGCTTAGAAAAAAATAGGATTTTCTTCGTTGGACATAATATATTCCCTTTGCAATCCACACACACGTGTAAGGTTGAATTTTCCTTATCATGTAGATAATATTTTAATTCGAAAATTTGTATTTTAATAATGAATGAAATTCAAAATTTCCGATTTAACATGAAACATTGCAAACGGTTGCCTTTATGAAGTGTTTTTTTCTTATTTAAATACGTATTTACCGTAATAAATTTTTAAAATATATAAAGTGAAGCTGTATGTTTCATTGTTTCAGTCAATGATGATAGCAGTATTAATTTAAATATCTGAAGACAGTGGTTATACATTGATTAAAAATGTATTAAAAAATAATGGACTGCATGAATTCATAACTAAAAAAATAATTTTATTATTTTCAATAAATTCAGTAAATTATAAATAATCATAGAATAAAAAACAATAACAGAATAACTGCTCAGTGAGCTTCATGAAACCTTGGTATGTTATCCCTTTCAGGAGATAACTTTCTAGCCCAACCTTCCGTACACGCCAAGATGATATCACTGAAGTCTGGAATTTCGGCTTTAGAAGATATTTCATAAAATAAGCCATCGTTAACTGGTTGTCGCTAAGCAAGATAACGTATTTTCTAAAATTATTTCTTAAGCTTAACAATGGTATATAATGTTGTTAGATAGTTAATTAGCCCTTTCGCTTTATTAAATACTAATCAAACATCTGGTTTCGTTAACTTATATATATATATATATTATTTTTTTCCACACTAGACATCAGAGTATTCCATTTAATATTCTAATTTGATATTTAGAACTTTATGATGCCCATCCACACTCCTTATAGGAAAATTTTATAATTTGTATTTTTTTTTATTATAAAATGTTTCACCTACAATTTTATTACTAGTTCTATTAATTCCACGTCTCAAAATTATACACAAGCATAATACGAATAATTCTAAATAGCTAAACGTATTTTTAGAAAAAATACCATAAAATATTTATGAAAATTTATTAGATAACTTAAAATTTAAAATCATATACCCTAATAGTTGGTCAACCTCGATAATTTTTTACATGAAGATAAGCACCAATTAAATGACAATTTTATTTAAATTCCAAATAAAATTTATAATTGTTACTGCAGCAAATAATAGTATTTAAAGGCGAAATATATATATATATAATAGAAAGAAAAATCATAAGAAATATTTCATTGTTGAATGTCATAATAAATCCAGTATTTTCCCTCTATTGTACACCTTCTTAGTGTTTGGAAAACACTTGTAATTTCGTAAAGTTAAACATCACAATACATCTCAACAGCGGATGTTTAGCAGATAAAATATTTGTCTTGAAATAATATTTTATTTCAGAGCGCATCGCCACCCGACAGACCCGGTGTCTGACGGCGCTGTAGATATCAGCCGGCCTTGTATATTCCAAGTTAAAATAAGTTACGCGCCCAATAGGAGGTAGCCAGGCAGTTATAAACTTCCTGGAAGTACCTCGTCTTCCTGAGGGGTTGGCTCTGCAAGACCGAGGGGTGAGGGGAAACACGTTGAATAACACCTGCTCCGCATAACATTGACCACAATCGCCGGCCAATAAAACTTGAGTTTTATCACAGTAGGAAAATGGGGGAGGGGGGGAAGGTTGAGAAACTTGTGTCCACTTTCCGTTTCGCCCCTCCCTCGCGCGGAGTCAACAAGTTACGCCGGGGTTGCAGAGGGACAGGGTTGAAAGGGAGAGAGAAAAAATAGTGGGAGGGATGCGAGGAAAGGAAGAATGGAAGTTTTCACTTTCGTGGCAGGGGCCTACCTCTTTCGCCTTCTCGTTCCTTGCCTCGATTCACCTCTCGCCTTTGGGCTCCTCTCCCTTTTCTTCCCCCTTATTCCCAACGCCTCTTTTGTGTGCAAATTCAAACAGCCGAAGGGAAAGAAAACAGTTTGTTTTCCGCTTTCCTACCCCCAGATACCACCCAATTCCACTCCTATTCCCTTCGCAATACCCCCTCCCCACCCGCCCTCCACCCAGGGAAAAGTCTTCATTCTAGTTCGATGTGGACCAAGATGAGCTGGGTGCGAGGAGTTGAATAGTTTCGAACAGGAATACGAAAAAAAGGCATTTTGGAGAACACTCCAAGATTGCGGCGGAAAAGAACAACATTTCGTATGTATGAGCAGCATTTTCAGCTAAATGCCCGCTGTCAGCCGCGATTTTCTGACGACAAATTGCGTGGCTTCACTTTAAAAAAAAATTCTTTCATCCATCAATTAAAACATTGTTCTCAAGCCACATCGCGAACTTTCGTTTTGGCTTATAAACCTTAGAAACACATGGGCAGTCCATTAATATAAATAAGGTTTCTGTTTTTGACCGCACAAAACGTTTAGTGGGAAATTCTCCATTATGGCTTATTTACAGGTCTATCTGCAAGTAGAATTTCTACCTGCAGCTACTATTTTGGGTTAAATTAATGAGAAAGTTCATTTCGCATTTCTGCGTTTAAATGTTCCTCTTTCTGGTATCTTTTTTGCAGATTTCAGCGAAGTTACCGATGATCTAATCACGCAGCAGTATCTGCTTACTGTATTCCTAACTCTGATGCAAAGACGATCGAGAACACATTGTCAAATGCACTTGCGTTGCATCTGACACGAAAATGGCTCACCTGAGAGTCAACTATGGCTTAGTGTGATAACTTTACGTGCCTAAATTTGTACCCACCCCAGTTTTATTACTAAAGAGGAAATATACTGTCAGCTTCGTTTTTAAAGGGGGAAGATCTCTGTATCATTCGCCGACTTATTGTTTGGTGCGTTACTCCCTTAATAATAGTTAAAAAATGTTTTTGACGTAAATACATTTTTTTTTAAGGAAAACCCCTCGGGTGTTGTATTTTGAATAAAGTCTACCTTGTAGCCGTTACCATTGTGCGACTTCCGGAAAATTTGTATACAGTTTTTCATTTTACGGTACATAAACCCTAAAACTAAAAAGTAATTTATATTTATATATATATATATATATATATATATATATATATATATATATATATATATATATATATATATATAGATAAATGCAGGAATTTTGCAAAAATTACTTTTAAACTGATTCATAAAATATATTAATGGAGTATCGTTTGAAATGGGAAAGACTTTATGAAAAACCGAAAAATCGTTATAACTCCCATAATAAGACGATTGATTATTATTGCTTCCGTTTGAACGTATTGTTACTTGTAGGAGTAATGCCACAACATTTTGTTTGAATATATCTTTTATACGACAAATCATAACTGTAATGGGTGGAAAAAACAAGGGTAAAAGAACAAAAAATTTATAACTCCCTTAGTAGGGACACAATCAAATCCGTTAAAATTGTTTGTAAATTTAATAATTTTATCTAACATTTTTGTACTTAACAACATTTGAGAAGACAAACAATTGCTGCAAGAGATTGAAAAAACAAGGGTGGAAATGAAGAAAATCATACTATGTACGCTACATTAAATCCGTTCTTATTTATTGTTAAACCTTAAAACATTATCCACAACTTTCGTTTAAACCAATTTTTTACACAAAAAGAAATCATTACTTCGGGGGTGGTAAAAAATGTATGAATAACAACAGAACGCTTAACTCCCTTAATATGTACACTCTTAAATCCATTCAAATATTTGTAAATCATATAAAGATTATATAAAACTTTTGTCTGAAACTATTATTGATACGACCAACTATAACTGCAAGGGATGTAAAAAACAAGGATTGAAAGACAGATGATTTCTTAACTCCCTTATTAAACACATAATCGAATCCGTTCATATTGTTTATAATTATTATAATTTTTGTCTATAACTTTTGTTTAAAATATATTTTTTTCCTACTAGTGGTTGAAAAGAAGGGTAAAAATAAAATAATATATTTCCGTACCATATACGCTATTAAATACGTTCTCATGCATTGTGAAACCTTACAAAATATTATTTACAACATTCGTCCAAAATAATTTTTATACGAACAACCATTACTGTACGGGGTGGAAAATAACAGGGTTGTAACACAAAAAAAATATAAATCACTTAGATATAAAACCATATAAAATCTGTTCAATCTGTTTGTAAACCTAATAAACATTGTCTAAAACTTATGTCTTAATTTTTGATACTACCAACAATTGCTGCTAAGGGAAAATAAACAGGGGTTAAAGGAAAAAAATTAATATAATAAGTAAACCGGTAAAATATTTAATAGTTATTTTTAATATTATAATAATTATATGAAATATTTATCTGAAACCATTTTTGATAAGACGATCTATTACTACAAGGGGCTGATAAAAAAAAGTGGTTTGAATAATAAATAAATAAATAAATAAATAATAGTTTCCATACCATGTTCACTATCTGATATGTACTTAAATTTATTTTAAACATTTTAAACACTACCTTAATTTTGTCTTAAGTAATTTTTTATGTAACCAACATTTCTTGCAAGTGGTATAAATAAGTGTTGATAGACAATAATAATCATAACTTGTTTTGTGGGTATACTATCAAACCATTAAAATACATTGTAAAAATTCTAAACATTATCTAAAACCTTTAGCTAAAACAATTTTTAATGAAACGAGCTATTACTGATAAAAAAGGAGTTGAAACAAAAAAAAAACAATACTTACTATAAAATTTGTTCGAACATTTTAAACCACGTTAAATTTTTTGAACTTTGGTCAAAAGCAAATTTTTATACGACTACGTATTTGTGCAAGGGATAAAAATTAATGTTTTTAATGTCAAAACAATTTATATCTACCTTAATAAGCATAATAATATATTCGTTGTTAGCTATTAAATGCTGTATGCATTGTTTTAAATAATATTCTAAACATTTTCGCCGCATGGAATTGAGAAAAATTTTAATTGATCATTTTGGAATATTGGAGAACACATAGAATGTCGTTCTTAAAAATATCCAGACGTTTATAGAATTTTCCAGAAAAGTTCCAGAGTCAATATATACTTCGAAATCTATCCACGCCAATAGGCTGTGCGGAAAGGGATATATATATATATATATATATATATATATATATATATGTGTGTGTGTGTGTATGTGTGTATATATATATATGTATACATATATATATATATATATATATATATTCTGTATAAATAGAAAGGAGAA